>NW_017100319.1:406199-444748 GCF_001263275.1 Habropoda laboriosa | reverse complement strand
TGTTACAGCGTTATTTGTTGCGTATATCGTGAAAGTGTGAATGTAGACGCGAACGTGAATCGATGCAATCGTGTATATACATACATAAGCTATATTAATACGTTGGTCAGACGTGAATTTTTGTACATGTACGCATGCATCGATACGCGAGCTAGATCCAAACCGTGTTCAGATGAAACAAAGTTCTACGATGTACAAAATATGATTGAACTTTATTTTTAAATCGCGATAATGTATACGGTCGCGAGACCGTCTCGTTAAAAACTGTTAGGAAAATAGTTTACGTTAGTTTAAGTATAGATCTCTCTCCGACAGAAGATAAACCTGCGAAAGTGATAATTTTCGATTGGCAGAACTTCTCGATCGCACGCGATGATGAAGACCGTGGACAAATCAACTAGAATGATGACGAAGACGAAAACGGCGAAAACGACGAAAACGACGAAATAAATATTAGTGGGGGGAGGGGTATGTATTACGATCGAGTTGTTGCTGTTACGCGATTTCATCCTTTCTAATATGTCCGAATCGTCTGTTTCGCGAGTGATATGATGGGTGTAGCGTCGCTGTTCAGCTCTATTTCGTATTCTCTTGCCTGCTATGATGGAAAACGTAATAAGGAGGCAGAGCTGAAATTATACGTGCGAAGAAATGGATGATGAATGCATGTACGAAAAGCGTTTATCGTTATCGAGACGCATAATTATAAAAGCAATAAGTGTGCCTTGTTCGAACGTTCTAAATGCATACCAGTTTTAATAACGTTTTATGAAAAACAGCGTCGAAACATTCGCCGAATTCGTCGAATTTATTTCTAATGTATTTACGATATGGAAAAGCCTTTATATAAGGTAAATGAACAATAAAAGCATATAGTTCGCGTCTTTGTTTTTTTTTTCCGGTAAATTCTTTCGAGAACGACAGTTATGTTAGTAGAACTGTTAATAATGAAGATTAGCAACGTTTGAATATTAAAATAATGTTACAACAGAATTAAAAGAAAGGTAAAGTGTTGATAAAATGTTGAATCTCGTGTTTTTACATGGAGGAATGACCGTTAAGTTCTTCCAAATAAGCATTTGTTATGAGCAAAAAAAAAGTGGAATGAGAGAGAGGGAGAATGTGAGAATGTATGTTGTTTTATCTGTGCTCTGTACAATTACGTACACTTTGAATTCCGAGTAAATATTGGGTAAATTTAAATATGTATTTTCATATGTTCTTATATATGTATAATAGAATCGAAGGAAGACTACTCGGAAAAATGTCAGAGAAAAAGTGTACGTGTGTGTAGCGGGTAGGACGTTGAAAAGTTTTTGAGAAATTTGGAGTTGTATAATGTTGAAGGTGATTTTGTGTGTTAATCACGTAAGAGACATGTTTTTCTATGCTGGACTTTGATTCATTTCAGCCATTAGCGTGTATACTCTTCGTAAATCCTCGAATGCTTACTTTTAACATTCTGTATAAATACGAATATACAGGTGAGTCGCCTTAGAGTAGAATTTAAAGTACTTGACTTGTTTTTCGTAATGTGTAAAGATAGATTTGAGGAAAGAAATATTTTATTGGAAAGGATGAGTGACATAATAAAGATTCTCGAACCCCAAGGTTACTTAAGTTCCTTTCTGTGTAGTTCAATTTATCGAGTATACTGTATTTACATCTCTTACACGCAAACAGAGAAATAACAATTGATTATCATACTTACGCGTATATGTGTACATATATGCGTATATTACACGTTTTCTTATAATTTGACCGAAAAATCGCGTAAAAGCAAATCTGTTTAAAATTACCTGATTATACTTGTTTACGAGAAGTATAATCGTTACGCTGAACTTACAGTTAGCGTTGTGTCATCTGTTCGCGAAAGTATGTATGTAATCCTCTCCCCCATACCATTTATGTCTCACTCTCCTCTCTCCCACCTTCACCCCCCGCCGGGAACCTATCTTGTTTTCAAATGGAAACATTTTCATTACCATCGTTCGCCTTTTAAGAGAAGAAGGAAGAGGAAACTTTGGACAGTCCTTAAGGTATTCTCACTTAAAGAGAAAGGAAGAAAAGGAAAAGAAGTGACGATCGCACACTGTCACGTTTTCTTCAGTTGTACTATGTGTGACAAGTCGTTTCTTTTCTACCGATACGTAGGTACTGTACAAACGTAGAAATATCTGGAGAGGGGATTCGTCTTATAATATAAACACCGTACCTATGTAAGTACATACACTACTACGTGTACGAGTTCTTTCGATTGAAAACCGGGAAAAAATGATAATTATCATTAACGGGTGATTTTGTTTGTTGAAATGTTTGAAAGAAGCATATTAAGATTGTATTTTATTATTAAGATGTAGGCGTAATATTAACGACGTTGTCGTGTATTGAGTAAGCGAGCAAGCAATTCTGTTTTTGTAGGTAATATTACTAGCAATGGTGATAATACGCTGGTAGATCTTTCTTTCGTTTTTCTCTCCCCCGTTGGCTTTGTTTTCGCGCAAGTCAATTCAAAGAAAGCTCTCTGACTCGATTTATCGAGGACGTTAATTTTACTTAAAATATCGTGTATTAAATAACATTGTTGGAATGAAAATTCTTTTGGTGAACCATATTGGGTCTATTAGCTCGGTCCGATACATCCGAGTCAAGACTATGTACTTAAGGAACATATTTAAGTCCACGTTCGTCCACGTGGGTGGTTCTCCAGAGCAATTTAGAATTAACAATACTAGCATTGTACCGCTCGATCCCCGCAGATTTGTAATAAAGTACGTTGTGAATTTTACTATTGCCACGAGGAATTTCTTACTGCGTTCTTTAATTCTACATACATTCACGCTGTTAGGGGGGTAATACAAAGAGACAGATGGGGAAACAGTAGAGGGAGGGAATGAGCGAGTGAGGGAGGAAGGAAGGAAGGAAAGTCAGGAGCAGCGGAGGAATACGCGTGTGGTGAGTGAGTGGGAAGTAACGTAACGGAGGATAACACGGCTCGTAAAATGAGGAGCGTCGAGTAGATTACCGGTCAGTTGGTGACCGGGTGGCAAGAGTCAGCAGCCTTCTGAGTTACACGGACGCGAGCCGTTTCGCGATATATGTAACTATATACTCGTACGAGTACGTACTTACGCAGTACGTGCGCGGCGGGTTAACTTAAAAACGGGGCTTGATAAACAGTCAGCGAAAAGTTGTACACGTTCTACGCGCTATACATAACATACATCTACCAAAGAAGAAATATACATTTGCACGTCAAATACATGTTTCTGTCTATTGTTACATCCACTACGGAAACACTACAAAAGGAAGAATAGTTGAGAAAGAAGAAAAAGGAAATACTGTACAACTCGTCGGCGGTACACACACACACACACGCGCGCACACACACACACACGAAAGAAAGAAAGAAGAACAAAGTAGAGGAATAAAGAAACTGATACTATTGGATTTTCTTTCTAGCAACAGCAAAGGAACTGTGGTGGTGGGTACAATTATGCCGCAGCTCTGTTAATCAGCGTGCATCAAAATTAGCCCAGTTATAGTACAACGACCGCGTTCCCTGATGAGTAACACGCCTGTGTGAAAGAAACAACGCGTCTACCATAAATTGAAGGTACGCAGTATGTACTAGGTTAGGTTAGTCGGTTTTCAATGTTCCTAATTAATTATGTAAGTACATACGCATATATCTGTACATTAACATTTTCTTATCTTCTCAACCTTTTTCTACAACGTCAAGTGTTTTCCCTTTACATTCGTGTTCTCACTTTTTCATTATTTCTGTGTAAACACGTAGAATAAAGAGAAAAATGTGATAGAAAAGATATTTACATACTCCGGGATTGAAATTGTGTATGTCGTACATTCCGGATGTAGTTTTTATTATCTTTGTTTGTTTGTTCTATTCGTTATTCGTCGTTACTCGTCGTTACTCGTCGTTACTCATCGTTACCAATCGATCATCCCAATTTCGAAAACGTCGATTATTTTTCTCTCAAATCGTTATATTATTACTTCAATTTGTCTCTCTTTAATCGCTTTTTTTAACTACTCTTTGATTTGTTAGAGCAAACTATGTAAAATTCTCGAAACTGTAATTATGTACTTGAATGTATGTATCGTATGTACGTACTGTATATGTATACATCGGTGTTACGAGTTCAACTGAAAACTCTTCCAACTCACTATCTACCTATTTTAAATCTAACCATTACCATTAACATTATAACAAAAAATTCAAAGAAATACATGCCATTCTTACGTTGTAACGTTGTAACGTTGCATTTGTGGTTTCAACTTGATGGGAATAATTTGTGAAAAACATGGCTAGCAGACCGGTAATAGCGTAAAGAAGCATTCTTTATATCGAAGCTAACGTCAAATCGAATAATTGAAGAAAGTAAACGGGTGTGCACATGAGCGCGAAAACAAATTGGAAGGGAAAGTACTGGAACGGACGAAAAAGTGACAGAGACAGAGAGGGTAAGAAATGTAACTGTGAGAATGGAATGGAAAAGCAGAGGACAGGAAGGAATAATGTGGAAAAGCAGCTTGACTCATTTTTTACTCACGACCAAAATTTACAGTAGGGCTTAACGGTGCGGACGAAAAGCGTATGTGAGGTGATTGCTTGATTTTATTCAATTCGGTTCGATTCAATTCTGATTTCAATGCACGTATCAACATTGATCAGGAGGAATGTCAACAGGACACCGTACGATATGATGTTGAAAATTTCTACGATACGCTGACAGTTAACCTACTAATGTCTACGTTTTTTTTTCTTCAAATTTTTCGATCAACCATTATCCGGCGTCGTTTGCATACCTGCCTACGTCCTATAGTTAGAATAGTACACATACCTACAAAGATCAGTATTGCAGCTGCGTGTGATTGGAAGGAAGTAGAAATTGACGATTCTCAGTCCCGATACATATGTACTCCTTTAAGAATGCTAACGTAAGCTGAACACGTTTCGTGGCTACCGCGTAGTGTACGATGCCCCACATCGTCCTTTCGATACGTATCGTGCATACGAAGGCACCGCACGTTTACGCTGCTGTATACATATACATATGTACGTGTACACACACCTAACGGGAATCTTCTTAATTCGCGATCCTTTCTATGGTACTACGTTTAACCCCCTTTCCTTTTGTCCCGTATTCCTTCCTTTTTCCTTGACATATCTTACCGATTCGCATTGCACCGAGAAGGGGAATAACTGATGTGTTTATTGATCATCGTACACAGGTACAGGAATAATCAATTCTTCCGTAAAGAAACATTTCTCCTTGTACTACACCTTATATCTGGAGGGGAGAAAACATGGAAAGAAGAAGAAGAAGCATGGTAGCGTTGCTTGGATTAATCCTGTTCCTCAAATCTTCCGATGCTGAAAATAATAACGGCAACGATGGGCATACGTTCTCTCATCACCGACAAAAGAGGCTCTTTTGGATAACTAACGATGGCCGAATAGCATTACCACCCGGCACCATAATGACGATAACTCCAACATTGGCATTACCGTTCGTCAGATATCCACCCTACGGTTTTCTCAGCAACATGACAATCAGCCTCCCTTTTACCAGTGAGTACTTACACGGAGTTAACTCTCCCTCCTAGATTATACGATAATATACGAATCTCTTTTCTCTCTTGAATCTCTTTTTCACAACAGTCGATTTTGATAAACTTGGTTTAACCGACAATGAGAACCCTTATGGCGCTTTACCATCGGCGTTCGATGCAACTGCGAGAGAACAAGGATCGTCGAACACGGCAGAATTTATCGCGACATTCGTGAAGCGTGGACTTAGCAAGAGAGAAGCGATCGCGGATCTACCAAAGGATGTACTTTACGGAGGTGAAAGGGCTCTTTTGTACGGTACCGCTGAGGATATGCTCGCAAATTTCGGTTTAAACGGAAAGGCATGTCTATTAAGAGCAATCTGTGAAGTGCAAGGACACCCCTTGAGCAATTTCGGTCTGATTGGAGAAATGCTCAAGCTTTTCTTCACGTAAGCGCCTTTTATCGCTACTCCTTATCCGTACAATTAAGTAAACATGTATAACTTTCTTTCTAGTGCTAGTAAATCACCATTTGCCAACCTCCTGGAAGAATATGTTGAAGCCGAAAATAGAGGAAAGTTTCACGGAGAGTGTTGGCCTTACTACAAAGACTGTCCAAAATCGCTATTTCGTCCCTCGGAGAATAAATACACGTAAATATAGGATACGATACGATAAGAAATACATCATACCTTTTATTGTAGTTCACTTTCTCCCTTCTTCCAGAAAAGATGCGTTTCATGAAAGTGTTGCTGCTACCAAGCCGATTCGGATGGAACAGAAAAAAAATCGATATTTTCCTCCAATCGAGTCTATGGATCGAACGAGAAGAGAGACTCAGTTTCCTCGAAATGTGAAACGCATGGTGCATCCGTTTATGTAGATCAAATCGCTCGGAGCTAGATAATAACTTCGCAGGTCGAAAAAAATGTATTAATCAACTTCTGCGCGTTCTTTTCTTTGGAACATTTTTCCACCCGCTAAAAGATCAACTGTGAAAAGTATTAACAAACCGCGTCAGCTCCTGGGAAGATCATTCAAACTCGAAGCTGGAATGGAAAACTACTGCGCCTTCGACTTGATGGATAACCAAATAATTGCATTTTACGCTTTATTGGTCCGTCTTGTGGCCTACGTCACGTGTCTACTACACGTACACCACCCTTTATCGCCATATTATGTCTAGTATAATTTATTTTTCGATATCATTAAGTTTTACATTAAAATAACAAAAGATTGCTTTCAACCGCTTCGATTTATTTCTCGTACTGATATACATATGTAAGTACGTGCAACAGTTCCAGCATTTTTCATTATACCGATGTGTAGTCAAATGAGAATACGCATACACACTTATCATCTCATCTCATCTTTCCTCATTTTTCATTTTTTTTTATTCTCAATTCTTAGCGTTTTCTATCAATTTATTTCAATGCTGCCGATACTCGATAATAAATATTCTATACCCGCGACCATAATCACTCGTACTTATCTTCTTCTGAAATTAATTAACCAACTGTTTAATGATAATACATATTCGTCTATACAGGATGAGCCGGGGGATGATAGGTGGTGTAACGGAGAAGAGGGTAATTTTATAAAATAACACTTTTTCACAAGTCTTACTTTTCCACGTATTTCTATTCGCTATAAACTGTTACTTCTGCTCAGACTTTTAAGTTGATAAACAGTGGTAATGTCACATTTTGCAACAAATAGTCGCTAAACAGAAGATTATGTAAATCTTGTGCAACTAAAAGGAAAAAAATGTCTTATCAAAAAAAAATCAGTACTTATCCTCACATTGGCATTTTTTATTAGTGCAAACATAAAGCCGAGAACGTTGTACCACCCGTCCAGGCCCACACTATATAGTCTATACTATTATGTATACTATAGTTATGTAAATATCCTACTATGTATATATGTATGTACACTTATCTATTTGTTTAAGTATTTACATACTATACATAGACATAATTTACAACGCAACAAACTACATAAAGCCATTTCTCGTCACATATTATATATGTACATGTATGTATGTACATACGAATATGTATCGATTAGCAAAGAAATCAGAAACGAAAGCAGCTAAGAAGAAATCAAATATCGAATAAAGTCAGATGAATAAATGCGTTACCAACTCTACGATTATCTTTACTACGCGTTCATTCGTACTGCGTATTGTGTTAAAAAAAATTCATTTCAGTCAATCTAGCATCTTAAACATAATCGCGTATTTCAATTAAATTCTTATGCTAAAAATATACCTTAAATAACTTGTTTCAATACAGGAAACGTGATGAAAGGGCCAATGCAGCAAAATGTAACTTCCAATAGTCTTGATATTGATTCTATAGTTATTTATCGTTATCTTTGGCAAAGCTTAGGGAATCCCCCCCCCGCCATCGCTTATTTATTTCCAAACTTCATCGGTTACCTGGATAATTATCAACTTCGAATAGATAAAAACCCGTTGAAAATACTTCGTATAAGGAGAGTATGTTTCACTTTTCATCTTTCTCTCTTATATTTTTATACCGATATCGATTAATATCGTACAAAGTGTATATATTATCATGCGATTGTAGAAACTTAACCTTTACATTTTAAGTTGACAGAGGGTATTTGTATTACTGTATTATTCTTACAAAGCGGGGGGCATGGCTTGTGAAACTTGTAAGGTAAAGTTCAGCCTTTTTACACGCAAGGTAAGAACAGTGTTCTTGTACGTGTATGTGTGCGTTTGTATGCGTGCGTGCGTGCTATGTGTCTACTGCTAATATTGTGTTTGAAATAAGCACTTTACTTTTCTCATGAAACTCTTCCAGAAACAATGTATGGATTGTTTGAGGTATTTCTGTTCTGAATGTGTGATCAAACGATTGGACAAGATATTCAACTGTGAAAGTTGTAATCTATTGTCTCGAAGACCTTTGATACAAAATCAAATTGTACAAGTACGTTCTAAAGACTTGCGTCAGTATCTGTTGGCAAAGAAAGTACCTATTGAAGGATGCATCGGTATGTACGTTACATTCCATAATTACTTTAAATTTCCCACATTGTAGACTACTCTATCTTCTCAGATTCCTTTCTAGAAAAACACTTGCAACACTCCTTATTCTTTGTCCTAATTTACAAATAACATGCTTTCTCTTTCTTTTTTCTTACAGAGAAAGAAGATTTAATAAAATTGTTAATGACATTTGCTAACGGTACCAGTAATTATTGGAATACAGAAGACGCAGAAAATATGTAAGTTTTCCTTTATTAGATAATATTTAATATTGTTGTAATATTGTAATGTTAATATCTTATCTGCTATTCACAATCTTATCAACATTTAACGGAGCAAATGTATACTCTGTTTCTTCTCTCTTTTAATTTCAGCCACGGTTCTCCTTCTAATCAATCGGCAACAACAAACTATGAATATAATGTACAGGACTTGAATCAGAATCGTGAAACGAATGCTGCGACAATTTCTAGAATTAACTTTTACGCAAATGGAAGAGCAGAATCTATACACTCGCAAGATGAGAAAGTAACAAAAATGTCTGATACATTTGTAGAGAGCATTGTAGTATGTAATTATGATCATTCTATTATTCCTTTTTCGTAACAATGGTTTATATCTCTCTCTCCCCCCCCCTTCTTTTCTTCTTTTTCTTCTTCTTTCTGATTTCTTCAATACAGGATCCAGTGAAATTATCTGATATAAATACGTTATCAGAATTGGAACATTTAAGCATGAAGCAGTTGAAAAACTTGTTGAGTACAAATCGAGTCGATTACAAAGGTTGCATAGAAAAGTATGAATTATTGGACAAAGCTTTCAAGTTATGGGAAGAGTATAAGCGGTCAAAAACAAGTAAGACATTTTTCTTTTTTTTATAATATATTTATTTATTTGACTTTTTAACTATGAGAAACTTTTTAATTTATCAATATTATCAGTAGAAGTGGATATTCCGGATGCAGATGTATGTAAAATCTGTTGGGATGAACCTATGGAATGTGTATTTTTAGAATGTGGCCACGTGGTTTGCTGCCTCAACTGTGGTAAACAAATGTCTGAATGCCCAATATGTAAACAGTATGTGGTGCGAATAGTACGACTTTTTAAAGCTTAACAACAACAGTGCGATTATGTGTAATATTATAGAAATAACACTTAACGCGAAAGATAAAAGAAAGATCGAATAATGTTTACAACTGTCGAGATGTCTCAGATTTTAAAAAGTAATTGCTTACTGGCGCATTCTATTCATGGGGACATAGACTGTAATATAGTTCTGATTATGTCGAACTTTTTATATTAAAATTAATTGTAATTATATAACGTACGCTAATATGTAGCCCAAGTATGTTTCAACGCTTTTATAAATTTTCACACCTTTTCCTTTAAAAATATGAACGAAAACGGTGGGACACTCAATCGAGCCTTTATCAAATACTTGTTTCATTGTACTTTCTTGGTGCGCTATATTTGAAGATATCGTAAATTAATATAAACGCTCAGAAACGTGTCCTTTCACTCTTGTTTTAGATTCACAAAAAAGAAATTCATTGAAATCGGCGACCCTACTGTTGTGACCTCTCGTTATCAATTAAAATTTATCGAGTCACTACTTTGAATTAACTACGTACTATATATCATACATAATGTAACGATGTGTATAGTATAAGTAAAATACTTTGAACCATTCTACATATTCGACCAGCCGGAGTTACATTCTTTCATTTCATTCATCGAACCTTCGCTTGTTAATTTATACTATTAAAAATTCGTTCGTGTGCCTGCTTGCGTGCATATGTGTGTGTGTGTGTGTGCGCGCGCGCGCGTGTGTGTAAAATATAGTATGTATAATAATAAATAAATATTTTACTGATACACGCATAACTATAATTTGATTATATTTTATTAATTTGAATTATTAATAAAAATTTTACATACTTAGGACGTTCCGTTACGTTATACAAGCAATAAAGATATTTTAAATTAACTTCTAACCTATTTATACTCGACGTAAAGCTTTTATGATACAAGAGTTCAAAATACGTTCTTAAAAAATTATGTATGTGATGTCATGTAACTGGTGGTACAAACGAGAAGGTGGTGATTCTACATAAAAATATAGAATAAAATTTTTTCATAAAAGGTTTAGTTCTCGAGAAAATTGTATTTAAAAATTTGTCAAGTGCGCGTGCTCTCGACTTTGCGTTTGTACTAATAAACGATGCCAATGTCATGATAAGTATGCATTGGTAATACATTTATTAACAATACTAAACGAATTGTTGAAAGTAACGTCTGTGTTAACGCATACAAATCCTTGCTCTTTGAGTTTGGGAATTACGTGGACTAATGATACGATATTTTAACACTTTAATTGAGTGTTTAAACGCGTACGATTAATTCTTTTACCTGCAGATTTACACTAGCCTTTGCGTACACTACTTTTTGCAAAATGTGACATTACCACTGTTTATCAATGTATAAGTATGAGTAGAAGGAACAGTTTATAGCGAACTTTTAAATTCAATTTTCTTGGATACAAAGCTTAATATGAAAATATTTTATTCTATTATAACTATATTAGTATCATTGTGTTATAAACGCTTTTTAAAGTAGACATAGCAATTCGTTTCATTGATATGCTACAATGTATAATTTTTTAAAATGTTTCTAATTTTATGAAGTCATATAATAATTGCAGTTAATTTAATTTCACAACGATATCAATTTTTAAACTAAAACAATTTTAAAATTAAATAGTTAAATCTGCATTAAGACAAATTATAACGGAAGTGTTTAATAGAATATCCGTTACAGATATACTTATTTAAATGGGTATTTCAGAAGAAACGACGTACATACATAAGTACATACTTACGTATGCAAATACTTAAGTATGTATGAAAGCAACGACACTTTTACGTTGGCTACGAATATTCCCCGATACTGAAATAGAAAGCTTCGAAAAATTAGGTACATTAAAATTCTACAGTTGCCTTTTAGTGAATTTTTTGTGCATACATTGATTCGAAACAATTCTGAATAAAGAGTGAAAAGTAGAATTAATAAATATGGGTCAAGCAAACGTTGAAAAACTGGTTTCTAAGCTAAGGTACAATGTTAGACCAACACCACGTAAGTTAAAGAATCCGGATGGTCCAGAAGGAAGATTGCGGAAAATTCAGAAAACATTAACTGCTGTAATTAATTACGAGAGAATCGAGTTGAATTACGCGAGAGCAGACGAAACGAGAGGTTATGTTGAACGAGTATGTATCCTGTAAACTAATCGATCCTTTTGGTTAAATGAATAACTATTTTCTTTTTTGCAGTTAATCTCAGAAGCATTGCGTTATGGACCTGAACACAAAGAAACGATGGAGCTTGCAAATTTTTGGATACTAGAGAAACAACTTATTCATAAGCTTTTCAAAGTACTTGTACCAAGATATCAAAATTATACAACTTCGTTTACAAAGATTCATAATGCACCATGTATATATCCTGGGTTTGGATATAAAAGGGCTGTATTAGAATTAAAAGGTATATTTGATTAAAAATATTATCATTCATTTGTATACTCATTGCAATTTATGATTGAAAGTGATTAACGTAAACTGTTAATTTTAGGAAATGTGTATCCCACTGTAGAACAGTCCAATCCACATCAGTATAATTTACTTCATAATATGTTACTTGATGCAGCTAGAAAGGAATATAGAATGCAAAAGTATAAAGAAATAGCAGAAAACAAGAGCTTCTAAGGAGATGTACTCACATGTGCATATTTTATTATTATATAATACAAAAAATACAAGATATTAATATAAATTGGTAAATATAATTAATTATTTGTATTTTGTTGAAACGATTTATTAAATTTATTATTATTATGTTTGTTTGAAAAGGTGTAATGGATAATATTTGTGAAATTCTGTAACATGATCCTCCATTGAGCACATCTGTTTACTGAAATTAATAGAATACGAATAATATGCTTTAAAGAATATCTACAAATGTACATTGTAAATTCTAAATTTAATCAAGTTACAAACATACCGTATATGCTTTGGCATTGTATGATATATGTCTGTGAATAACTCTTTCCAACATGGTTTAAGTTCTTTTTCTGCTTTTGCAAAAGCAAGTAAAACAGAATTTTTTACGCATTTATTTAATTCCTGTTCTCGCTGCTCACACCACAGACCAACTGATTCCAAATAATCACGATATCTGATTATTGGTGTATGATGTTTCCATTGATCTATTTCGTTAATCGATCGATATGCAGTACTATCATCGGAAGTACTGTGGTGACCAATTCTGAAGTAGAAGAAAAAAATAAGAAGGATACATTACTAAATGTTTTACAGAATCAGTCTATAATATATGTATATGAGAAACATGCTTTTATACCGATAACTCATCGCTTCGATTAAAACAGGTTTTCCTTCCATGATGCAAAGTTCGCGAGCAGCTCTTGTTGCATAGTACATGGCAAGAATATCATTACCATCTACGCGAATTGTGTATATCCCATAAGCTGGACCTCTTGCTGCAATTCCATCCCCTTTAAATTGTTCTAAAGAAGGTGTTGAAATTGCATAACCATTATTCCGACTATAAACATAAAGATAAAACTAAGCAATCATTTTTGTAGGTGTTTGGTATTTCTTCATATTTCTTTTCACTATATTAGACAATATTCCTTTCGCTATATTATACATTACATAATTAACTTTACCACACAAAAACAATTGGACACTCCAAAGTTGCTGCAAAATTGAAAGCTGCATGAGCATCTCCTTCACTAGCAGCTCCTTCACCAAAGTAACATACGACACATACCCCTTTTCTAGATCGTTTAAATGCATATGCAGTACCTACAGCTGAAAATGAACAAAATTTATATATAGATTAAAAACCTATGTTCTTTTCCTTCATTTCTTTTTTAATAAAATTGTTATACAGTGTGACAATTAATAATTACTGTGTACCTTGAGGTAATTGTGTTGTCAAGGGAGATGAAATAGTAACAAAATTCAATTTTTTTGATCCATAATGAACAGGCATTTGCCTTCCTTTTGAAGTATCCTTGTGATTACCATAGCATTGATTCATGAAATCCCTGATAGAATGGCCACGCCATAACAAGACACCTATAAAATTATTTCATATCACTTTATATTCATTTTGCGCTATTAAACAAAAGAAAAGAAATATCATATCAATATTTTCTACCAGCTTCCCGATACTCTTCCCCTGTATTGGTCATATAAAATGATATACGTCCTTGCCGTTGAGATTCATAGAGAATTTTGTCCATTATATTCAGAGTAATCATTTTTCGATACATTCTAATAAAAGTTTGCTCATCTAACTTAGATGAAAGAAGAGAAACACATAAATGGTAAATTGGAATACAGATTTTATTTTGTATGTATATGTCATAAACATTTGCAAGTCAAACCTTGAAATCTTCAGGTAATCGTACATGTTTGGATGAGTCTAAGATTCTAAATAATGGTAAAGAATCATAGCATTCTTTATTAATGAACTTTAATTCACTGGAAAAACTGGTTTGAATTCCTAAGAAAGATGGATCACCTGCATTGATGCTCGTACCAATTTTGATATTGGTAGTTGGACTATTATAAAATTGTTGAACCTAAATTCATTGAATAAAACGGATTAAATATTCTTTGCATTCATTCTCACTTTTACGCTTTTTAGGCTTACCTGTTGTAATACATTTCGAGAGTACATATGTTTTCCACACCTCAAGAAAACTTTCTCAATCATTGCTGTTTAGTTGACAATGTCCAAGTTTCTATTGCGATGGTCGTTGAATATCTGTTTTCGTTTTACAATTTTACGTAATAGCTTACCATTCGATATATGCGTAGAATGAGGTGCACAAATTTACATATTTTGTTTTTATTGAATATACATCAGCTGACTAATATAAGCACCAGTAATAGCTTTTTGTGATAATGTAAAGAGGGCAGTAGAAGATTTGTTTGCATGAAAGTATATCGTTCACTAGTGAGAAGTATCTATTGACAATGAATCACTTTTATAATTTATTTAGTAACAAAAACTAGAAGCCTTCATTAGTACAAATTAATAGATGTAATCGAAAAGTAATTACAGAATCAGTTTAGAGTAAAAGAGTGAAATAAACAAAAATCAAATGTAACTGAAATCAAATAAAAATTTAACCTCTTTCGAAGTTGGACATTCGAAGATTCTTTTTGCAAAAGATAAAATCTTTTAATATAAGCAAGCGAAAAAAAAATGGATTCTCTGATGGAATCAGATCTGTATGAATTAATCGGTGTAGAAAAAACAGCTTCAGTTCAAGAGGTGCAAAACTTTTGCGTTGTAACGGTTCAAATTTCATTTGATGTATTTTCGAAATATGATACAATGCAATAGTAAGTGTACATTTTTCCAACGTATAATTTTGTTTCAGATTAAAAAAGCATATCGTAGAAAAGCATTATGCTGCCATCCTGACAAAAATCCAAATAATCCAAAAGCAGCCGAGTTATTTCATGAATTGTCACGAGCATTAGAAATTCTTACTGATGTGTCTGCTCGGGTAAATATAAAAAAATTAATATTATTTTCAACTTGTCATTATATTTTTTATTTTTCTTATTGCTAATATCATTTTAATTTTCACAATATAAGGCAGCTTATGATAAAGTTATTAATGCCAAGTATCAAGCAAAGTTACGTGTTAAAGAGTTTGATTCAAAGCGTAAGAAATTAAAAGAAGATTTAGAAGCACGAGAGAAAGCTTACAAACAAACTTTGGATGCAGATTATAATGTTCAATGTGACAAAGATAAATTGCAGGTACATTTTATCCTTGACAAATTTATCATAATCTTTCACCCTGTGTGTCATTATTGTAGCTTTGTGATTGCAGGCAGAAATAGAACGATTACAAATGGAAGGATCAAAGCAAGTAGAGGAAGAAATAGCATTTATGAAAAAACACCTTGAAGAACGGTTAAGAGTGTTTTACAAAGAATCAGAAGTTGACTGTGGTTCATATAAGGTAAAAGTGAAGTGGAAGTCCGATAAGAATGAGATATTGTTACTGTAACATAGACATATTTTTAATTATTTTGCTTCTTATACAAGTGTTTGTTTTTAGTATGGTGACATAACTGCCCTTGTTATTTCTTCTGCTAGAGAAGGCAGAGCATTAGTAGAGTATCAAAGGAAGAATGATGCAGTATGTATTCATCTATGATGTTGGAAATAGAATTATTTCATATTTTAAGAATAACAAAATTATACCTTTCTCTAGGAAATAGCTGTAAATACAGAACTCGGTTTAGCACAAAATCCTCTTAAACTTCAAAAATTGTGGCATGCACCAAAAGAATCGGGTGTTCCCGCTGAACAAATTGCTTGTAACGTTATTAATTTCGCAAAAAATGGGGTAAGTCAAGAATAATACTTCCTCTCGTATTATGTAAATAAAAAGCTATTAATGTTGGATATAAATTTTGTATAGCAGGTAAACCAAAGTATGTCAGATATTGAATTTGAACATTTTGTATTGAATAATCTAAAAAGAGCAGAAGAAAGGAAGAGATTTCTGGAAAAGTCAAACGATTAAATAACTGTGTCAATTACACTGCTCTTCAGGTTTTATTACATAATTATCACAAAATATACCTGAATGCTTTCATTGCGTGGCTGTTCGAATACGGGCTAAAAGGTATTCAAGCGAAATAAATAACAATTTGTGTATCTGTGTTTTTACATAGTTAATAAAAAAATCTTAGCGGTATTCTAATACGTTTATGAAAAATCTGTTCGTCAAATATAGCAACCGATCATTCGATTTTATGAGCACATTGAATTTAACTACTATAATACTTCGATTATAGCTGAATCTGTTACTTCATTTTTATCTGTAAGATAATTAAAACTTAGGTTAAGATTATATCCTTCCGTTCCTTTTGTTTCTTTTGTTTCTTTACTTCGGTTTCATCGATAGGGGCTGGTTTAACAAACGGAATTTCATTTTCGTATTGCGCTGGCATAAATTTTGCGAGAACCTTGGGTATTTTAATACCAGTATCAGTTTGATGCACTTCCAAGATTGCGCATATAACACGAGTAACAGCGCACATTGTTGCGTTTAACATGTGAACGTAATCTGTATTTGCATTCATCTTCTTGGTTTGACCATATCTAAAATATATCAGTATAATGATTCGCGTGTAACAATAATGGAAACAATAAGAATAGTAACGGTAGTAGCATGGTTATAATTACATATAAAACGAAACCTGTATTGGGACCAGTGATTATTACACCCATGATCGGTTAATTTGAACAAAATCGGGTCCGTTCCGTGCATTAAAGTTACTTCAAAATATCAAGCCCAACGAGCCGTAGAAACGCGCATGACATTAACGCATTACTCGTCAGTCCTGTTCTCTCTCCCTTGAAACTTACCCGGGAATAACTGGCCACGAGGATTAATTCACTGTCTACACGGTGTCGTTGCTCAAAAAAAAAAAAAAAAAAAAAAAGAGAATAGACAAAACGAGGGTAAGCGAGATAGACTTAGTCCAGGCATCGGGCAGGTGACGTTCGAGACCTGGCACTTGACAGGGATGCCGCCTGCGTTGCAATAAATCATCCAATTCATTAGTATTACTTTTATAAAGATAGAATGAAAATTTAAAAAATTGGTATTTTTGATATTGGCTGATTCATTAGCGGTATGTCTTTCAACTGCTGCGTGTCGCTTATTCTCGTTAAATCTATTCGCTTCCCTTGTCGATGTGTTTAGGTTTGCTAACCTCGAGGCACTGAGTGGCGGGAGAAGAGTAGAGATGATGATGATGATTCGTTTCAATTTGACCGAGCAGATTTCCTTTCAATTTAACCAAGCATGGGTGTATTATGCAATTTATTACCTGACCAGTAAACGTCTTGCTTGATAGTCTAAACAATTGCTGCACGAGACAAGTTCACGAAAAGCACTCGATCCTGGAAACCATGCTTCCAAGTCTAGTTTCTTTGAAGCAGCATTGTTCAATGCACCTGATACAATATTTACTATACGATAAGGAATCTCCAAAGTTTTGTAAAATTCTTCTGCATTTGAAATCATTTCTTCCATCATTTGCCAAGATTTATCATCATATGGTGATGTTAAACAGAATTGTTCCACCTGTCATCCGTCCATATATTTATATAAGGTCATCCCATAAGTTCGTGACGATAGCGAAAAATATTTTAATGAAAATTCAAGAAAATACTATAGCGACGACATAATGGTCTTACTAAAAAATTTTTTTTTAAATCAAATTTGAAGGTTCATTGGAAATATATCGAAAGATGTAAGAATCGTTAGATTTATTACAGTTGTAGTCCGAAATACGTGAAAATCTGCGATTTTTGGTATCTAACCGTTTGTAAGTCATAACAACATTAACCGATTTCGATGAAACTTTCAGCATGTATGTAACTGGCATAAATCTACAAAACGTATTTTTTAAATTTTCATTACAGGCTCAGATAAAGAAGTTGTAAGAAATGACCTTTGTAAGAAAAATTTGAAAATATTACAATTGCTCGGAACCGCAAAGAAAATAGTAAAATTTTTTTGTACACATATCTAGCGTCCTTCTGGTCCAATTTTAAAAAAGTTATTCTGTTTTAAAAAGGGTACGAATACTTCTGTGACTGATGTGACTTGTAACAATTGTGTGGACCATCCTGTATATACCTATCTGATATGTACATTTATGTTGCATTCATTACATGAAGTAATAAACAGTGAAATTGCAATTACTTTTTCAAACTGGTGAACTCTAAAAATGCCTCTGGTATCACGTCCATGAGATCCGACTTCTTGTCTAAAACACGTAGACAATCCTGCATACTTAATTGGTAAAACATTTTCAGGAATCCATTCGTTTCTATGAAATGCAGCTATTGGTTGCTCAGATGTAGCAATCAAATATTTCTCTTCAATTTCTTTATCGTCACTGTGTTCACTATTTTTACCAATCACCTAATAGCACAAAATGTTAAATAAGATAATTACTGTTTCTATAAATGCATGAATAATTCTTCATTGTATACCTTGTATAATTCTTCATCAAATTGAGATAATTGTGCTACTTCCTGCATAACATCCTTACGCATGAAAAAAGGTGTATAAAGTGGTTTGTAACCTTTTACTGATAATTCTCTAAGGGCTAGTTGTATTAATGCATGTTGTAGAAAAACTGCTGGTCCTACTAAAAAATAACCACGTCCACCGGAAACATTAGTACCGCGTTCTCCATCTATACCATCAATCATATGTATTAAATCAACATGAGAATATTTTCTTTTCTGTGTAACATCTCCCCAAGTCCTCTCAACCTAGAATTAAAAGTAATAATTTTACAATATCCATATTGACAATGGAATACATAAAAAATCTGTTGTACTAAATTTTTGTATACTTTATTCTCTTCTTCATCATTACTAACTGGTACAGACTCATGCAAGATATTTCCTATTTCTTTAAGAGCACAATTTCTTTCTGACTCTGTCGAGATTAAATCTTTATCATTTGCTCGAATAGCATCATCGATAAAACTACGAATAGTTTTAATTTGTGCGACTGTTAACGATTTCAGGTTAGTAGGTATTAAATTTTCCAAATTTTCAAGTATATCCTTCGAAACAGTGTCATCACCATCCACTGCTTCTTTTTTTTTCATTTTCTCTCCGATCTCTTTACTGCATACATTTTTTAACTTATTTAAATTGTCAGCTTTGTGTCGCAGCTGTCGCCAAATTTTATCTTTCTCAATCACCGTGTCTACTAAATTTACTGCTTTAAAACGTTTCTTTTGATTCTCCCGTATTTTATCTGGATCAAAGCCTTTATCATTTCGGAAAACATCTAAATCCAGAACCATGATTAACGGTGTTAAAATTACGGAAAGCTCTTCCAATTTCTATCGAATTACACGCAGATTTTATATGTTGTACGTATGTCAGCAGAAACACATACCCACCGACCGATTCACCGTTCATTGATCACTGAATTTCATCACACTGCCAACGTGTCAATAAAATGACATACGCATGCGCATACTCTATACAGACATTGAAAACCAGCATGATAGGTGCCTAACTCAAATAAGCAATGTGCCATGGTATCGGTTATCGCATACATGTATATTGCAGTATGTTTTACATGAACTTTTCGATATTATTGAATATTTCTTTTTACGAATAGCAATCACTTGTTAACTATTTTTAATTTTTATAATAATTTAGTAATTGTGTATGTTATGTTTTTATTAAAAATGCAAAGCGCCTGCATGGAAGCGAAAGTGTTAAAAATATACACTACTGCGTGAAGCTTGGTATTTTTCAAATATATACCAATTTTGCAATACGGTATCGAAGAAATAATGAAAAATTTATGAAAGGATGAAAAAGAAAAGAGGCAGATGAAACTGATGCATTTCAATTATACATTAGCTGTATATACTATACGGGAGCTCTTCTATTCTTAAAAATTGTACTGTAAAGTTGTAACGATAGATGTAATAGATGTAACGATGGTTTCTAAATATGTTTATTAATTAAAAGAAAAAACTCTGATTCGTCGCGTAAGACGCTAAACCACAGACGAGGTATAGACCTGTACCGAAATTATACTATATAATTTCAAGATTTAATATCTTTTTTTTTTATTTTTTTCTCCCCCCCCCCCCCCGATAATAGCATTCATACATAAGTATATTTGATTAGTTTTGCGCACGCGCATCAGTGTAAATCAAAAAATTCAGGAACATAGAATACCCCATGGTATGCTTTGATAGCGTTTAACTTCTTTAATTAACGAAACAATAATTAAGTGGGGAATAATACATTGTAAATTTAGCACAATGAACGGAAAATCAGGTATAGTGTAAGCAGAGAAATTGTGGATTTGAATAGTCAGGTTGGTTGTGGCTATAGTACAGAGTTTTGATCGTTAGCGACATAACCTGCTGTGCTTGTCAGTTGATTCTAAGTTATACGGTGCAATTTTTACGAAAGAGAACAACGGTTTGCACAGTTATTGCAAACAACAAAAGTATTGATAAAATTCATTGTATGTAACATGGAATCGAAAAATGTACATGTCTACTAAATATGCAAGAGACACATTACTTTCTCCTACTCTTTCTTTGTTTTCTTTTCTATTATTTTAATATTTATGGATTCTAGATAATAAAGCATTTATAAGCTTTTTTATGAAGTGTATAAATTTGGCTTGAGGGCATGATTATAATTAAGCTGTAAGCTATACTATTGTAATTCTTGTTTCAGATACGGTATAGTAATAAACATTCCAACAAACATTGGAGCATAGTTAATGTTGATATATAAGGCATATTTACATACATAAAAGCCCTACAACTAAAAGGCGTACAACTCAACGCTAGACCGGTGAGTTCCAACACAAAATATTGCTTGGTAGTACGGCGGACACTCAAAGCCAACTAACCATGTCTGTACAAAGTGTTGCTCTGGCATCTCTCACGGCCACCTATACCGACTCGGAGGGCGAAGACGGGGTGGAAGACGACCTTCAGGAGAATTCGAACACTCCCCAGGGGGCCGCCCCGCATAATGCCCAAGTCGGTCAGCCCCAGGCTTTCACCAGTCCCAAATCTGGCACATCAGCCTCAAATAGTCCCGTTGTTGCTCCCAACGTCGGTGGCAAGTCTAGTAACGATTTGTCGAACGCGCCCACCTTAGTAACTGATGTGACATCTAAGGTGCAGAGATTGGTTTCATACTTTGATGATACAATAGTCTCCGATGACGAAGGAGTGGTGCAGGCACCGGTCGATGGACAGCCTTTTGAAAATGGAAGGCCCTCCTCGATTACGGAATGCTCACCCTGTTGTCAAGGAGAACAATTAGTTTCAGATAGCGAGGTGGATCCATATGGCGTCACTATACCACCAGAGCCGCCGGGACAGTGTCCTGTGGAGTTACAGGAGAAAATAACGAAACTTTTTAGGAAAATGGAGAGTGGTGGTTTGGATATGAACAAAGTTATACAACAGAGAAAGGATTTCAGAAATCCATCTATTTATGAAAAGCTCATTCAATTTTGTAGTATTAATGAATTGGGTACTAATTATCCTCCAGATAGATTTGACCCGTTCAAGTGGGGTAAAGATTCTTATTACGAGGAACTTGCCAAAGTTCAAAAGGCTGAGATGGACAAACTTGAAAAAGCTAGGAAAGAGAAAACAAAAATCGAAATTGTTTCTGGTACAGCTAAGCGGCCCAATAATTCTAGTACAACTGAAGATGATGCTAAGAAAAGAAAAAGTAAATGGGATCAAGTTGCAACGGGAACCACTGCCTCGGTAAAGCCAACTGTGCTGTTATCTCAACCAACTCTTACAACATTAACATCATCTGCGACTGGTACCAAAGCAACGGTAATATCCGCTTTCGGATCTTTACCAAAGAAAAGACTGTAACATATTCTGTAAATCATTTGTAAATATCACTTTTTTCGAGAAAACAACACTTCATTCTTCATTTAAAGTTGTGTCGCATATAAAAACATTACACCGAAACGAACTCCGTATAAATATGCATACAAATTCGCGCTACATGCAAATGTATATTCATACCGGTATATATGATGTTATCTATAAACCCGATTTGTCAGATTTGGTTGGATAGTTTCATTAAGTTCAGCAATTCGGCACTTCATCATTTCATACATGACGAGATAAAGATATCCTGAAGGTATATCATTACTGTGATTACTGTCAAGTCGGCTTATCAACAAGGATACATTCAATCGATTCTTGTTGGTTGAAAGTATAAAAAATTCAAGGAGAGATGAAGGAAGAACCAGTATAGAAGCTAAGAAAGAATGATCGTGAGATTAACGAAATGAGAAAATAGAATGTAATTATATCGATTAAGAGATATCAATTAACAATTATATTAATTTCCTTTACACTTCCTTTTTGTGTAAAATATTTTAAGAGATATCTTGACATTTATGCTCTTTTAGTCATACTTTTTTTCTACGTTAATAACATTTTTAGGTTGTTAATACGTTAAAGAGGAAAGTTAAAAACAGAACAATGATAAGTTTTGACATAAAGAGAATTCCTTTCTCTTTCTATGAATATTTTTATTTTAGAGATCGACAAATACGAAAATACCATTGTAAAATATGTACACTATAACACGTGCTGCCATTACGACAAACTTGAAAATGGATAGAATTTTTTTCTGATTTTGACCAGCGATAAAGAAAAATACATGTTTGTAATTATAAATATAAAAACCAAATTCTTTGATCCAGGATTAGAGTACACTTGATTTAATTACTTGTAAATGGGAATAAACAATTATTAGTTATACTTTTATACGAAAGATTTGTATTCTTAGAAATCCTGTGTCCTGTGTACAGTATATGTACGTAAATTGCGTGTAAACTTATGTTCAAGGTTTGAATGATTTTCGATTAATAAAAGTCAAAAATTTTTTAGGAAAATCTATAGTTTCTTGTTTAATGTAAATATTTGAATTTTTCTTAACTTAAGCGAATGTAATATCTGTTTATCTTGAAAAACATGTTACGATTTCAAGTTGACGCTTCTCGATCAAAAAGTGGAAGAAAGAGTTGAATATTCGCACTGCTAGTTATAGAAAATACTGCTATAAATATGACGAGCACTCAAAAAATATACTATAGTAATAATACGATAAATTGTTTCAATTTATTTACACATAACGCGTAGATGTAGATTTTCGTGTCAAATGTAACGTCTCGTTCAAATTTCAAATGACAGTCATATGTCTTTGAATAGATAACAATATTAATTAAAAATGTGTAGTTACATCTATAGTTCTTTCAGTTTGTGACAACTTTCCCTGTCAAGTTGCTCAAAGAAAAAGAGTTATAAAAATAAATATGAATGAATCGTTTCACTAAAACGGAAAACTCTTCCTATTTTAGCACATTTTAGTTGTTAAGTATTTTATCATAACACTCTATACCTTTAAATAATACGAATAGTGTCATAAAAGTAGTGTATTAAATGAAAGAAATCTATTTTCATAATATAACCTCCAGTACAATGCGATGTACCCACAATTAACGTATTCGAAGGTATGTATGTAAGCATGTATTTATATCAAATGTGTGGTATAAAAGACGAAAGGGGACAATGTAAAGTGAAAAAATCATTACAAACTTAGAAAAAGTTAAAATCAACCTTCAATCATTTTTAAGTTTTATCGGATGTCTATTCAACGTTTGACTTTTGCAATCAACATACTTACTTAGGAATACGCAAGGATAAGGTCATTGAAAGCATAAAGATAAAAATACAAAAAAACAAGGGGATCTAACGGAAAGTGTGAGATAGAAGGGGAATAATAAAGACAGGAAAGCACTGTAATTAGTTTTTTGGTCACATCTACATTTTATCAAATGACTGTGGATAATACTAACAGCAACGAACAAGTTATCCTTGTAACAGGTGGTTATGATCACACTATCAAAATATGGCAACCTCATACAGGAGTTTGCCAACGCACAGCAGAACACATAGACTCGGTAATCTTCTGATGTTCAGCATTAAATTTTACTTATTTAGAGTTTTATTATTGTGTAAAGCTCTTTTATTTTTAGCAAGTCAATGCGTTAGACATTACACCAGATAAATATCTAATAGCAGCTGCTGGATATCAACATATAAGGATGTATGACTTGGTGTCAAATAATCCAAATCCAATTATTAATTATGAAGGTGTATCAAAGAATATTACAGGTTTAGGTTTTCAGGTGTTTCATCATTATAATTTATTTAGTTGCTTTCATTTTTATAGTAGAGATTATTGCAAGGTTTTCAGTACATCTTATTATGTTTAGGAAGAGGGTAAGTGGATGTATACTGGAGGTGAAGATTGTTCAGCAAGAATTTGGGATCTTAGGTAAATATTTACAATTTAGAGCACCGCACTAACTTTCCATAGAATATGTATATTATAAAAAATAAAAATACGACGATGATGATAAGAACGAGAGGAAGAAGAGGAATATTAACATGAAAATTGCAGGTCGAGTAGCTTCCAATGTCAAAGAATATTTCAAGTATCAGCTCCTGTAAATTGTGTGTGTTTGCATCCTAATCAAGCAGAACTTATTGTTGGTGATCAAAGCGGCGTTATACATTTATGGGACCTACGTTCAGATCATAATGAACAACTGGTACAAAATCTGCAAAATAAACTTAGCAGCATGACTAGGAAATGTTTTGTTTCGTCAGTAATAGTAATGCGTGAATCGATCAATTTTAATTCCATCTCAGTTTATTGAAATAATTGTTTTTCATGTAAAGATACCAGAGGCCGAAGCGTCCGTGCAAGACGTTGCAATCGATCAAGATGGAACGTGTATGGCAGCGGTGAATAACAAAGGTCATTGTTACATTTGGACACTCACGGGTGGTGTAGGCGATGAACCTACACGTCTTAATCCTCGTCACAAACTTTCGGCGCATAAACGTTATGCGCTTCGATGCAAATTTAGTCCCGATTCTACGTAAGTACATTGTATTAAATATATCAACATACAATCAAAAAATATTCATATATAATCATGTGGACATTTTTATTAACAGTCCACGATCATCTTTTCTTTTTCACAGACTTCTAGTAACTACATCTGCCGATCAGACTGCTCGAGTTTGGAAAACTACAGATTTTTCAGAAGTGCAAGTACTTCAACATGAGGCAAAGCGATGGGTCTGGGATGCTGCATTTAGCGCTGATTCACAATACATATTTACCGGTAACAACATATTTTCTGTTTATTTCTTATTATCGTTTTTTGTACGTTCAATTTCAACATTTTATTTAATTTAGCTTCGTCCGATGGTGTTGCAAGATTATGGAACGTGTCGACAGGAGCAGTAGAACGAGAATATCAAGGTCATCAAAAAGCAGTCACTGCTCTTGCATTCCGTGACGAAGTACTGTCTGTCTCCTAAATAGGTCGTACATTTATTTTAATTTTTATAACTTTCGAGTAAAGTATTGTGTTTTGGTACAACTATAATAAGGAATGTCCTCTTAGTCCATAATTTGTGTCACACTACGTGATTCTTCTGTTTTTTCTTTTTACTCGTGTCTTCCGTTTTCTTTTTTCGATTTTATTGCATATGATCTTACAATGTGTTCTCTTGTATATTATTTAGTTCAATCCCAGTCTTAAAATAGTTTTACATATTTCCAAGCATATACATATGTAAACCATGAAGTGATTTTATACATGTGCACATAATATTAATTTTATCTTCGAATATGCCATTAAACATAAAATTGTCTACAATTACGAGACCTCACAAGGAAAAAAAACTAATAATAATAATTTTATGTGCTAATATATATATACATATCTACCCGTTTAACCAATTCTAAAAATCCAATTTTGCAAAATAATCCTTTTTCTAACTATTGGGATCTGTATTTTTTCCTTTTTTTAATACACTTTAAGTACATTAAACTAAAGGCAATTTTTCTACTTCTCCCATTTCTGTGAATGTTTCATCGTCCATTGTGTAACTTAACATGAACTTCAATGATACTGTTTCCTGCAACAAAAATTAGATGACGTTAAAAAAATGTTGCTGATTGTTTGAAATTTAAAACGAAAGTAATGCCATTGTTTTCACCTTAGTAGGATTTGCAATTAACATAATTTGAGTAATTGCCGATGGGGGAAGAAATGGATTATGACCAGGCAATCCAGTTCCAGAAGGTGGCTGGAGTCTACATTTACATCTCTGAAACCAAAAAATAGTGATTATCTTCTCGTATAACAGCGCTGTTTAGTAGTTGCGTTAACAATAATAGAAAATTATGAAGAACTTGATAAATATTCGAAACTTACTTTTGGCACCACTGCTTGAAACAAGTAATTGCTAAGCGGCTTTAAATTCTTACTCATTGTTGTAATCACTACAACAAACACATCTTGTCTTGGATTATCTAAGGCAAAATGAAGCAAATGTTACTGTATGAATGTAATTAGGCTAGATAAGAGTAGTTTTATGTTACTAATAACAGAAAAAAGAATAAATAAATATAAGAATAACGATTACCTGGTTTTATATCTTGAAGGCTAATATTAATGTCTGTTAACGGTTTGATTTCAGGTTCTGGATTAAGGGAATTTTCTATCGACGATGTTAATGAAATAGCGTCCCATGTGCTTAATCGATCGTTGCATCGATTCGTATCGAGCTTATCATTTACATTACAGTCCATGACGTTTTTAAAATTTGTACCGTCTTGAGATGGAACATTAATGTTTGATACGAAACGAATATTACACGTTTTGTCATTTTTCACGTTTGTAGTCTTTAATGAATCAGAAGAATGTGAAGAACTGCCACCACGAGGAAAAATCGCCTGATCATAATTTTCTGCTGAAGGTTCAATATTCGATGTGCGAATTATACCTTGATTACTATGCGAATGGAAAACAGAAGGGAGAGAGAAAAGAAGTAGATAGATTAGTAAAATAAGACACGCGATATACAAGGTGATTCAACTAACTCGACAACCTGAAATTGCTCATAAACTATTCGCTGTACGGAATAGTGCATGACGTAAAAGTTGAGTGATTTCAAGGGGGACATATGTTACAATAATTATTTTTTTCTACATTGTTTTTACACATAAAGTGTTAAAAGTCACCACGGTTTTTTTTAATTGAATACCCTATATTTCTTGCCGGATATTAAAAGGGAATTAAAAGCTGAGTAAATAAATATGAAGGCCTAATATGTCGAAAATGAGTATTTATTGAGATATTTACGATAGAAGTTCTATCCTATTGAAATGAAATTTACAGGTAGAGAGATATACTTCTGCGTGTTTTCGTGTAAATTCGATCATATTTATTTACTCATCTTTTAATTCCTGCTGATCTTCAAAACTTTATGTATAAAAACAATGTAGAAAAAATAATTATTGTGACATATGTCCTTCTTGAAATCATTCAACTTTTGCGTCATACACTATTTCGTACAGCGAATAGTTTGCGAGCAATTTCAGGTCGTCGAGTTAGGTAAATCACCTTGTATAATCAGACATTTACGAAATTTCACGCGTATATATTATTCACCAACCTTCCCGATTTCAAACGTGAATTGGACACTGTGCCTGATAAACTTTGCTTAAGCAAAGATTCTCCCAATTCATTCAACTCCTCCAGTGCTCTTGCTTTACTGTCAATTTTCTTTTCAGACACGTTGATTAATTCATCTGAAAATGGAACGTTATTGACCATTTGTTCATTTTAGTAATCGGTCATATTCACTACTAAAAACGTTCGACTTGTTTAATGTATCAACGTTATTATTCAATCGACAGAGCATGTGTGTGTTGCATTTTACGTTCACGGACCTTTTTTACTTTTAGGTAAAACATTGAGTGGCTGCATAACTGAATCGGTCATTAAAAGACTTGCATTAGAAATCGAAGTAACTTCGGAATTTTCAGGTTTTCCAAACGAATTAAAGATGTCTCCTAAAACTTCCATATCTGATTGATGATTTGCTACCACTGTATCATAACTTGCATTTATACCACCACTTTCAAGAGGAACGTTCTCTATTGGAGTAGACAGATCTAATAAATACGGACTAATGTCGAAATCTGTCTTTGCGTTTACACGTTCACCACGAACTATGACAGTGGTGTATTTCTCAAACACTTGTTCCAATTCATCACTTGCAGCAAGCACATCACCTAATGTAGATTGTTGAACATACAGCTTCTTTTATAATGAATATTAATGAAAATGTGGATAGGCAATTTTACGACGGATGTAAAAGAATAACGTTTACATTTTTCAATAGAATTTCAAATATTTTAAGATATTTACCAAGCATTCCTTCGTTATCTTGAGTTTCATTTGCTAACTTCAGTACAATTGGTTTTAATCTTTCACAGGCTTGATGTAACTCCTTCATCAATTCAAGGTCTTCTTTACTGGTTTCATTACAATTATAAGAGTCTAACATTTCTGATAATAATTTTGCATTGTTATGAACAGATTCTAATTCCATTATCCTACGTGAGTTCAGTTGTACCCTTCTTTCATCCTATGAAATGGTGATCAATTTATTTTATAAAACTCTGCAGCATTTCAAATACTGTTCACCTACCTCTCTCACCATAGTTTTAATTAATCTATTCGCAGCTTGTAGATCATCAGGATTTTTGCTCTGTAGTAGCTTTTGTAACAATTTAGATTTCTCCTCGTCATCAAATATTGTACTCTTAGTTTTCGACACTTTTAATCCTTCCTCTTGAGTGTTATTTATAGATATACAATCATCCTAAATGTACATGTAAAATTTGCCCATTTTAAAAAAGGGGATAAAAAATGAGTAAACTTGGATAAAAAGTATATAGAACTAACCTCGATAACACCTTGCTTTCTCAACATTTCATAGGCTTCTTTAATTTTTAATTCTTTTGGATATTCTTTTGTCCATGTATGTAGTAATTGCAATACCTTTTGCCGTACCATGATTGGTGTTTTACCACCTAAATACTTTGGTGAAACTAGACGAATCATTTCATTTAAAAAACGAAATTTACCAATTTCTGCGTGAAAAGATGGCCCGCATCTCCTCATACATGTGTCCAATAACTGTCATATGAAAAGTATCATGTAAGAGTTATAGAATTTTTATTCATTTAATATTTATAGTGATTTACAAGCAGAAATTATGTTTCATTTTAACTTGCATCATTGGAAAGTATTAATTTTTCAACAATAAATAAAAGTAAGCCGAATAAAAAAAGGAAGGCAAAATAACTTTTTCGTTGTTATCGAATTTCTTATCAGGTTGGACAGGAAACTTACTGTGAGAGCTTGAAGTGCTTCAGACTCGTTAGATGACTGAATGCGCATAGCTAGCAATTTAGTTCCGATTTGAATACCTTCTGTTTCTTTAATAAGCATTACACAGAATGCTTCGGTTGCCGCTATATCGGGTTTTTGATTTTGCGGATTTGTTACCCTTTCTACGAGAAAAAAAAAGAAGAAAAAAAAATGGGGAGAGAAAGTTAAAGGAAAAAAAAAATTGAAAAGATGTATTACGTAGTCCAATGTTAGTCGGAAAAATACATATTTGATGTACTAACTAACCACAACTTAACGTCTATAATATAGATAAAGGTTTTTGTAATAGTGAGCATTAAAGATAGTTACAAACGTATAAAATTTTAACTTACGTATTAGAGCCTCCAGGCTTGTTGTTACAACATCCATTGCTATAGTGTCAGTAATTTCTTAAAATTCACGCGTTTTAGGTTACATGCGTGTTCATTTGACAGCTAACACGAACGAAACTTTCAAAGATACCATTTTGATACTTTTCTCGTAAACACAAATGCCCCCAAAATTAAATATGATTTGTCTCGATAAGGTGCCACATTTACAATTAGTAACTTATTTATTTCAGTTTTGTCTACTACGATTATTTTAAAACGCTCAGAAAATATTTTCCGTCAACTTTACTAAACTTTTGGGTACAAACAGCTGTTTGCAACGTAATTCCCCGTACAATTCTATTCGTAGTTCTTTGAAAACTGAGGGGCGCTACGATAAATACATTCCTTTGCGGGTGTAACATTAAAAACACTTTTAACAAGAATCGTCCGATGTTCTTGTTAAATATGCAAAATTAACAATTTTCATTTAAATAAATGTTTATTCATAATTGTAAATTTTATCATATTATCTGGTAATTTAACCGAGTATGTATCAGTTTGATAAATGTATGCCTCTTTTGTATCGACAATGTACACACACGCACACACGCAAACGCGCGCGCACGTGCCCTACGCCTTGTCTCGAGATGCAAGTTTGACAATAACCCATGACTTAAATTTTGTAAAATTTTCAAAAAAATTCGCTACATCTTCCTCCAACTTTATTAAACATCAATGAGATACAATTGAAACAACATTTAGATATGTGGAGTAAAATACCAGTAGACGTACAAGGGAAAAGGGAAAAGGGAAATGTGAAAAAGAAAGAAACAGGCGTATATTATACGTATTTCCCTGTAGAATGTAAAACAATAAACAGCATCAGATATAAAAAATGTTGGTTAATAAGAGGATACATTGTACAACAAAATTATATCATATTTTAAAGGTTTACGTTTCTCAGTTTCATTTGAAGCTCAAAACGCCGGTTTGTTCTTACGCCCTTCAAAATCGCTCTGCACTGCTCTTTGCATCTATGAAAAGAAAAGAGAGGAAAGGAAAGAAGATATAAAAGATAATAACAAATTATTTTTTTTACCTTGCCGAATGTGAACTACTATTTCTCAAAATACAATCGGTAGCTTTGCGTTTTCTCATCTTAAATCCAAATCGATTGTACGTCTCCTTATTTGAACCCTTCGATAACTGATCCCCTTCCTCGTTTAAGTTAATCTCTCCTTTTGTTGATTTATTGATCCTCGACGTAGCTAAAAGATAAATGCATGTTGAAATATTGTTTATCGTTAACGTAGAGCCTACTACTATATAATAAGTATGACGCATTACTGAATGCAGTGTGTCTGTCTTTTAATCGATTCTTTGCATCTGCAATAGATTCTGATTTGGTAAATATCTTGTTATGGATATTAGCGAAATTTGGCACCTTCTTCGTCGCAGAGAGCCATTTTGTATTTTGACCTGTAATAAATGAGAATATCTATATTGTTTTATATTTTAACCGATATGCAATTCTGCAAAATAATAGAAATACCAACGTGTGTATGATCCTTACAATATAAAGCATTTATAGCGTAAAATATATTTGACAGTACTCACGGGACATGAACTGCTGCGGAGGTGTAGCGATATTAACATTAACAACAGAAGTGGTTGATTTGCGGCCAATTTGTGAAGGAGTAAAGGGATCAACGGTAGGAATGACTTGGCCGCTATTCGATCTCGATCTCCTACGGAAAACACTTATCCTTGACTTCAAAATATTCTTTTTCAGGCTAGCTGTAGATGTGATATTTTTGAGATCATCGTCGGATCTGTCCTTTTTATTTAAACGCCCACCGGATCGAGTATTGTAATTAGAATTCCTATTTGATGAGGAGCTTGTGAAGCGTATTTTAACATTTTTCTTTGCGGATTTCTGGTTCAAATTATTTTCTTCAACATCTCGTTTCTCTTGCAACCGCTTTCGTAAATTTGGAGTCTTAGGTTCGATAAGTTCATAGGTTTCATTTTTTATTTTCATCCCCTCTTGTTCATCTTCCATTGTTACGGTTACATTATCGTTTTGACTGCTACGTGTACTGCACTTATTTAATTTGGAAGTAGTATCCCATTCGGGAGACATTTTTCGTCGTTTGCATTTCTTCCCTGGTTCATTAAGTATTTCCTTATCCTTGGGTGTAGAGGATATAAGAGATCCCGAAGAAGTTTGACTCGCGTCGCCACATTCATGCATTAACATCATTTTACCACTCAGAGATTTTTCGCGGAGACGCGTTCCGGTATTTTCTTGTAACTTATACAACGTTTCGTTCTGTTCATCGTTGCTATAGTTTTTACTCCTAGTATGTCTTTTGCCTGGTTTGTTAGACATTTTTAATAGTTGCCGCGGGTGATCGAATGCAAAATTGAATATTTTTCGAGAAACATTTATATTGTTATCGCCAAAACGATCATTTATACGTATCTTTACCATAGATGATGATACAGGTAACGAGGATGGCATAATTGTAACAATATTGGGAAGTCTTTGGAGCAATACTATTGGTTGTTTCAATTTAGTATTCACGTAAGGAAAATACTCAATGGTAGATGCCTTTGACTTTTTGGATCTTAATTTTAATTTTGGAGACCTTGATACTATTTTTGTAGGTTTTGAAAACCTTCTTGTGCTATACTTGACACCAACTGAAGGCATACTTGTACTTCTACTGGTTTCTTTCGTAACAAATGTTGATGCATAACGATTGGATAAGCTGCAACTTGCACTTAGGTCAGTATCAGATACATGCAACTTTAATTGCATCTTGTTATTGTTAGGCAATTTCTTATTTCCCTGGAACTCTGACAGAGAGTTCTCTGTCAGTGTCAATCTTTTCCGTGTTCTGAATACTCTTGAAGATCTAATAGGATGTGCCTTGGCAGATGGCACACTTACTGGTGATTTCTTGGGAATCTTGTGCTTGTACGGAGTAACATTCTTTATAATAGGGCTACCTAATGATTTCGAGGCATACAAATTCATTCTAGTTTTTCCTGACCACTGTTTTAACAACTTCGGTTTCTCAAGAGTTTTATTTGAATATAAATTGGCACATGAAGAATTGACAAATTCATCGGAGCCCTTTGTATTTTTGCTGTCTGAATTTAAATAACGCTTGTCATCTGATAACGACTGACACAAATTGATTTGCTGCATATTATTCATGCTACTATTATTAGTGGGCACATTTCTTAACTTTGCTATCAAATGTTTCTCATTTTGTGCAGGTTCTTCTTTACCTGTGAATGCAATGTCTTTTTTCCTTCTTTTCAAATTCTTATGACCACTGGAACCATTAACATCGGTTCCTGTTGTTACCCCTTTGCTTCTTGCAGATGTATTATCTGACAACTGCTTTCTGTACTCTAAAAATATATTAAATATTAGACTAATAATGCTAAAGTGCGAAAAGAATGATGGAATAAGTGTGAAATAGAGAAATGAAACAAATAAAATGAAAACAGCACGCACATGCACACACCACCATCATACATGCAAATGCTTTGATTTGATTTAGTAGAAAAATTATTAATATTACATTACATAAAACAAAAAAATTCATTGTTGCTTTTCGAATACGATGTATCTACAAATGCATTTAAACCTTATTTAAGTGTACCTCGGTCTATTCGTTTAGGAGACATTATAATTGCAGAAAAACGTATAAACAAAATAGAAAATCTTATAAAAGTGCTGACTATATGTAGAGAATCAAACAGTTCAACATATTATACGGCAATCAACGGCGGTTAATCAATATTCAGTCGGAAACGATATTATCGACAGAGCTTTTAAGGATTATTTACAACTAAAAACTATATAGACAGCATCAATTGATTATAATATTGTAACGACCGCTACATGAAAAGGCGCATATAGACGCCGATAACGGCGCACTCTTGAAACCGTTTAAAAAACATAAGTCTCCTGTAGGCGCTGACGGCAGCGCACCCTATAACAGCGCGCATCATGGCTGCGCAGGACATTTTCCCGCCTTAGGAATACTAGGAAGAACATAGAACAGAGCTGCTTAACTTCTTGCTCACGAGAAAATTTCCCCTCCCAGGGTTCCCCCACTATGCGACTGAGATGATCTCACTCGAGTTGCGGCGCGGAGTGAGGATGCGAGAGGGAGTCCTCCCACGACAACTCCAGCGACTGCCTTTTGTTTATGTTACACATTCTGCGTATCCGTACCAGTCATTTCGTACCAAAAAATTATCGCTGGAGTTGTGGTGGGAGGACTCCTCGCGTCCTCCCGCTGCGTTCCAACTCGAGCGAAATCATGTCAGTCGCATAGTGGGGGAACCTCAGGAGGGGAAATTTGCTCGTGAGCAAGAAGTTAAGCAGATTTGGTCTAAACCATTCACGTACAACGCAACTTCCCCTCAAGCGCCTGCAGTGTAAGACCCAAGAGTAGTGGGGATGACCTGAACCGCCTATTTTGCCTCCATTTTGCCAGGCTGTGACGTCAGAGACTTCACTTTAGGTTTGTCGGACCTATTAATTAAGAGTAATTTGAATAAATAACATCTTATGGGACTTGATGTCCACGGCACTGGGGCGAGAAGACCCTTGCCACTTTCGTACCGCTCCCAACGTTACCGATTTAGCATAGAATAAAATTACAATATTAGCAGTGGTTTTAGAATTAAACGTAACTATGAAATTATAAGTAAGAAAGTAACGTAATTGTTTATCAGTAGATGGATGATGATTCATCATATGAGCATGTTCTACTGCTGTGAAACGATCGTGAACAGTTCTACCCACGTAAGTACTTACTTACTTGATCCAATATTGTACCTACATATTTAGTAGTCGTGTTTACTACGAAGGATAACTCGTCGAGGTAGTACTTATTTATTTACACACAAATACATTTATATTAGAAATAGAGAAATGAGTAAGCAAGGAAAGGAATACGGGTAGACAAGGATAGAGAATTTGTCAAAAGTGACGCTAACGTCATCTCGCGATTGGCTGGACGAACTTACAGCTTGTTATTAAGAACACAGAATGTGAACAGAGGTATTAGACAAGGAACGCACTACTATGCGAGAAGGATAGAGAGAAAACGTTTCCTATTGGTTCGTGGGTATCTAAATTCCGCCTTTTGAACGCTATATCAAGTCGGTCAGGGAGAAATCATTAATAACTTAATAATTACCATGATTTTCTGAACTTTTAGAATTGAAGAATCAAGTGCGAACCTTTAGCAACTTTCTCGTATAAATTTCAGACCCTTTCAGTAATTAGTTATTAACAATTTTAGTACGTGATGTCGGGAACGATATCGCATATAGTCAAGTATCTTTACGGTTTTCGCAATAATTTCATAGCTTTCTATTAAATTCTCATGCAACTAGCTGTATGTGTCTGAAAGTCAACTTCCTTAGCTCCGTTCTCATATAATTTTTATTAACATATTCGGTTTAGTTTAGAAGTTATTAAACATTATATAGGAGAGTCCCCTATTCATCGTACTCGCGTATATGTAGTCAACTGTTACAAACAATTGCTAATATCTAATAAACCGTACAACTTACGACTACCAAACTAATTGCAGAATATAAATAAAAGTTCATTCTACATGCATCGAAGTGCATAATTAGTCAGGCATGCCTATTGAAATAACGAAAATGTCTTACGATTGAATGCGGCGGGTGTAATGCTCACCTAAAGAACGTTAAATAACTATCAAACCACAAGGGATATGTTAATAAAAATTATATGGGAATATAGCCAAAGGATTTACCTTTCAGACTCGTATAATTAGTTGCATGCGAATTTATTAGGAAGTTGAATGAAATTATTGAAAAACCCGTAAAGGTATGCGGTATTGTTCCCGACATCACGTACTAAAATTGTTAATAACTAATTATTGAAATGGTCTAGTGCGTTAAAACCTATGTGAGAAAATTGCTAAAGGCCCACACTGCATTCTTCAAATCTAGAAGTTCACAAAATCATCGTAATTATTGGTGTTATTGATGATTTTTCCCTGGCCGACTTAATGGCAACCTGGCCGCCATCACTTAGATACCCGCGGACCAATAGAAAACGTTTTCTCTCTATCCTTTTCGCACAGTAGTGCGTTCCTTGTCTAATATCTCTGTTGACATTCTGTGTTCCTATTAAAAAGTCGTAGTTCGCGTCACCAAATACAAGATGGCGTCACCGTCACTCTTCTATCCTTGCCTACCCTTATTGCTATCCTTGCCTAACACTCGTCACGACTGCTATCCTCGTCTTCTCCTATTCTTTCCCTTGTCCCTCTTCGCTATTACTATCTTCGTCATCCTTGTTATATTTAATTGATACTTATAATCAATTTTCAATTACTTTCGCATTACTAATAATGTATAGATAGTAAAATACAGTTTCTGGCTTATTTTCAAGTGTTTTAATTATAGAACAATTAATGTTTATTTGAAGTGTCAAATAAAACTGTTGCACGCTTTAACTTAATAAAATAGCTTAATTTGTTAATTTCACATTGAATTACATTTTTACAATGTATTAAGTGTTAGGTCTATCCCGTACATCGTTTGTGGCGTCAGGTTTATCCTATATGTACATATGCACCTCGTCTGTGCTCACCTCGCGTATTAAAAAGTTTTCGTGTCCCTAGTACCGTTTCACTATAATGTTGCAAAAAGTAATTGCTTACATATTTTGTTTCCGTAACAGAATTCCAAGTATGGAGTATGATATTGTAATAAGGTGAAAACTTTTACAGCTATTGTGAATTTTCTTTTGAAGAAGTTAGAGGTTCATATAGATACATAAATAAATATATGTACAGGAAATAGACACGAACCTTTGGTGAACTTTATGCCAGTGCTTTTATTTGCGGTGAATGCCATAACTGTTTTATGTCTATATAGTGAACATGTTAAAATCGTAGCAATTTTTGTAATTCTCTGTGTGGGATGTTGACTTTTTTTTTGTCCCGTGGCGTGAACATTGTTGAAAACTTGAACCTCAACTTGCTATAGTTGCTCAAGTAGGTATATTATTATTTCAAAGATTGTATCTTTTCGTTTTCGGTATCCTTTCTTTTGTCTATGTTATCGAATGTGCTAATGTTGGAATTAAATTGTATCCAACATTATATAGTAGCGTATGACTCTCCGTACGACGCAAAAAATCACGAATGGGTTTCAAATTAACGAAACTATGGAGAAAAACATAAAACATGCAGCATTCTAGATTTGATTGCTATTTGAATAAGTATTGGGGAAGAAAGTATTCCTTATTGCGTGATACATATAAGTATACGTGTGCGCGCGCATTCGTATCGAATTTCATAGGACGTTGCAAGCAAGTTTCGATATTTGATCGCAATATAAACATAACACGACACATTCGTGCGAATATACATATGTATTTACATACACGTACATATATTATCGATAATATACTGCTGCCAAAGCTGTCATATACAGTATAAAATGTGGGGAATAATACTCAATATGTTTAAAAGTATTTTTATCTTTACTCAAAATAAATATACGCATGTTGTATTTCTTCTACTTTCTTCAAGTTCATCAGAAAAAGTCATTATTAATCATTATGCATATTTAAGTTTACGATGTACATGCTTAATCGATAAATCGTGTACTGAAATTAATAAAATTTCTCATGATTGTTGTTGAATGTGGCAAATATCATCGTTGTTGCAATAGAAGAGCAAATAAACACGAAATATGTATCGATTGTCGAATTACATATTTTTATAGTTACTAAAGCGCATTGTAGATAGATAGGAATATTTGCCATAGTATTATTTAGAAACGATTCAAATTCATTTTTCTCCCAAATTGAATGACGCTAATTACTCTGTTGTCGGATAATAATACAAAAAGTAATAGTGGTGGTGGTGGTGATGCATTATCTCGATATAACGGTACGTGATGTTGTCTCGTTCAAAGCATTTCTCGATTAAGCACCGGTAGATATAATGTATGCGTGTGTTACTAATAACTGTGAGGAATTTCACTATTCAAAACGGGGTTCAGATTCGTTCAAATTCGCTCCACGTATTTGTAATATGCAAAGTGTTTTTAAAAAATAATTTACATTTGCAATGGTTATCGATACTAGTGTTTTGTTGGATTATAGAATACAAGAAGGATATCGAACAGGAATATATGTATATTTGATCCTTTCTAAATATCACATAGAAACGCGCACTAGACGCCGCGGTGGCAGTGCCAACAGAGAACACATACACACATACACAATCAAATGTCTTGGAAATATAATTATTTCTCGACTGCAGTGCCAACTTACTTATTTAAATATAATCTCCGTCAAAAAGACTCGTGTAAATATTTATCTTTTTACTATGTTTTTTTTCTCTTTTTTTTTATTTTTTCTACTTTTATTCTTGCTATTCGTTCTTATAAAATATAATATGCTTATATACGATTGCCTATCATTGCACGTAAGCATAGTGTGTATAAAATGATGAAAAATTGACGCATCTTTGTAAAAAGATGGATGTTTTTCCACAGATATAATTCCAGCAAACTAAATAAGCATAGTAGTGTCTCGATA
>NW_017100319.1:393671-406172 GCF_001263275.1 Habropoda laboriosa | reverse complement strand
AGAAGTTCTCTTTATTGTTAGAGAACTGGCACTATTATCGTTGAAATGATGCGAGTGGGAAAGAGAGATAATGAGAGCGCGTGAAAGAGCAAATCACCCTATCAACGTCACATGTGCCGCCGCCCCGGCTGATAAATCATCGTTTCGCTGCGTACGAAAAATGGAATTTTTACTTTATGTCGATTATTTTATGTTGAAATTTTTTACTACTGCTACTGCTGTTGTTGTTGTTGCTGCTGCTGCTGCTGTTGCTGTAATGATTATTAGGAATTACTAGGAAGATCTTGTCAAACCGATAAAAACGTTCTCATCGACGTAAAGTAAAAGTTCAACAGCTATCGGAGCGATGAATAATCATTGGGTAGTACGTTGTCGTGGTCGCGTTCTAACGAAACATTACTGTATCGTGTTTGATTAAAGATTACCGTGTTAGTTAAATAAATATTGTGTTAGTTTTCTCAAAAATCTGTATGCGTAACTGCGTGAACAGGAAGTATATATACACACTTATATTTTCCCTATATTATTGAACAGAAAAATATTTAAAAAAATATATAATATGTTTAACATGTACACATTTTGGAAATTGAAATATCCGATCGTGGAACGACGACACGTTGTATCATTAAGAATGACGATGACAATAGTAATAATAATAATAGTAACAATTGTATTCGAATCGAGGAGGGATACATTATATACATATGTATATACACACATACATACGTACATGCCACATATTCATTAATCGTACAACTTCACTTTCCTCGTATATCTATATGTATATGCACGTCTATAATTTGTTAAAAATTTCCAAATCAGGAGCAAATTTGAGTGCGTAATAGTTAGTTTCCAATATCACCGATTATGGAACAAAGATACAATAAAATACAATTTCGTAACGTTATCAAATTCAATTCAAGTGTTTTTACATATGAAACCTAGTAGCTTGACAGGGTACGTGATTAATAATCAAGCGAAGAATAAAACCGTTTCTTTTTATCCTTTCCATTCCTTTTCTATGTCTCTTTTTTAGTCACTAATTACTGTGTTTTACGTAGTGAAAAATCGTACATATCTGAATGCGCAGTATAAAGTAATTTATGCAAAGTAATTTATAGAATTCATTAATATCGTGTACTCTTTCGAACATTTCACACATATAACTACTACATTCATACATGTGTTCGGATTGCATTGTTAATGAATTAATAAATATAATCGTATAATGTGCGCACCAAATGTGTACCAAACGTACCGAGAAATAGACACGAGAGATTGGATTAAAACTAAATTATAGATCCCGCTTCGGTGGCGGTACCAAGTGATCCGGTAATTCTGCAGGCAGGTCATAACCTTCGAGTTTTACGTTAATTAAATGCATCGCTAAGGCAAATTCATCGGAATCCAGAAATCCATCCCCGTCGATATCAGACAATTTCCAAATTTTCCCAAGTACATTGTTCGGTAATTTAGACTTTAACATTTCCGATTTAGCCGCTGTAAATATCATGTCAAACGAAATATCATTAACAATAGTATCTTATATGAAATAGTAAAGGAGTGAATGTATAATACTACCGTAAATGTATAATATTTCCGTACATTCATATGCATTCATCAAGTTTCGGATAATTAACATTTTATTTGAAAGAAAAACAAGGATAACGGATAAAATATAAGAAAAAAATTGATTTAGGTTGTAATAAGAACTTACCTGCTCCCGAGATTTTTCCATCACACGGACAGAGTGTCTCGAAAATCGGATCGTATTTGTACCTCTCCCTACTAACAATCCATTCTTTCTCACCTGCACCAGCATCGATACCTTCCCCTCGTTTATATCCGAATGGGCTCACTTGATCCTGTACGCCTTCGAATGCACCACCTATAGTACAAAGTATATATCGTTATTATTATTATTATTATTTTAACATATAGAAATGTCACATTTTCCACGAATCTTATCAACATATTCATTTTCTTTCTTTTCTTCCGTTCTATCTACTAATACTAATACTAATATGTAAAATAAAGAGGCGTAAAGCGAATGTTTCGTCTCAATTATCGAGCATACAAATTGCTATATCTTTATGTACCATGACATGATGTAATCATACGAATTGACGAAGCGGATAATAAATAGAGCATGAATGTTTGCATTCATACATTTTTTCCGATATATATATATATATATTACGTATATTTCATAGAAATGTTCATATAATATTAAGCAGAACATATAAATAGAGAGAGAGAGAGAGAGATACCTTTGACGAGCGAGTCTAACGTTGTATTTACTTCTTCGTGCGGTATCATAGCCATAAGTTTTGCGATATCTTTAACAAGCATATTATCCACTACCTCCAACAGTTTGGGTTTTAAAGTGTGGAATTTATAAAAATCATAGTGTACTAAGGATTCCTGCATCTTTTTTAGGTCTGGAAAGTCGCCCGGTGAAATGTGTTGTTCCCTTTGTATTTCATCGTAAATTTGGCCCAAATTTTTGATAAGTTCTTTCTTCTTAAAGTCTTTACCGAATACTGCAGGCATATCCTTTCTTAAAGCACTGATTATGTAAGCGTGTACCTATAAAACGATATATAGGTATTTGAATTTTATCGTGTGTTTAAACAGACCGTAATCGATACCTATCTATTGGCGTAATGGAATGATAAACTGATTTTTCTATTTACTTACCGTTGCTAATCGTGCACGTTTAATCAAGTCATTCAGCTTTCTGAGAGCCGCGTTTCTCGGCAATGATTGCATATCTTTAAACAAGTCTTGTTCCTCATCTTCAAACAATCTAAAAGAAGAAAAGAAAGAAAGAAAGAAAGAAAGAAAGAAAGAAAGAAAGAAAGAAAGAAAGAAAGAAAGAAAGAGAAAGAAAGAGAAAGAAAGATGAAAAAGATAAGAAATGTGCTGTGACGTTATGTACGATATTTGTTCATTTTCAATGAAGTAATTTAGTGGTTTATACAATACGTAGAATTATATTTTTAGGGATAGGAAAAAATGTTTATTTTAGCGATATAAAAGTATGGTAAAATAAAGGTACAACTTGCCTTTTATTTACAATGTATCTTAAAGGTTGGTCCCAAAACGACCCGATATATACTCTAGCTACTTCGGGAGTTTGTAAAACTTTTCCTAAGGACCACATCAGTGCTCCGTATACTCGCATCAGTTGTTGATGATCAATCATATCAGCTTTATTCAGAACTATTCTAATTTTATCATCATGACCACGTAGTGCTTCGATCAATCTTCTGAATTCATCGGAAATGTCGAGCTTATGCGCGTCGAACAATAGTATGATTCTGTCTACTCGTTCGGCGAACCATTCCATAACTCCTGTAAAATCATAGCCTCTATCGACCTATTACAAGAGAAAATGATTTCTGATGCTGATTGTACAACTCTCTGGTTGTGTTGTGATACATCGGTAAATGTTTATAAATGTACATACCCTTTGTTTCTCACCTGACAAAATGCCAGGTGTATCCACTATGGATATTCCTTTGAGAACAGGAGACGCAAGTGTAGAGCATTGAAATCTGTTTAGGAAGGCGTTGCCAAATTTTGAAAGTGGACGAAATTGCTTATTTGGGTCGACGACTAAAGCATTTCCAGGGATTACACCCTCTTTCTCATCGTACATAACAGCAATGAAGCGGTCTGTCGTTGGTTCAGGACCGATTCTTATACCAGGAAAGTCTCGTTCTAGCAAATACTTGATGAAAGTAGTTTTGCCGGTAGAATATTGACCCACCAAAAGAATCATAGGTTTAGCATCAAAATCTGGATCGTCGAGTTGAGGTGAATGAAAATCATGAAATTGATAATACTGCTCGAGAGGCAGTAGTTTAGATTTGTATATTTTCTTAAGGCCATCGGCAACACTTTCGAAGAGCTCTGGTTTACCACTTTCCACCCGGTTTAACCAACTGAACATTTCGTGTTATAATCAAGGAATGGTCCTGAGAACACAACAATATATAGATACATGTATATGTACATAAAACAATGATTTCTCATATTTGTTTGCTTTTAAGTAAAATCATAATTCTTGGTTGAAATTTAACTGTAGTTGGCAGATTTAATGGAATAATTCGAAGAGCCTAGGATATCGTACGTTGAATAATGTTTAACTGCGCTGTCAGTAAAATTGCAACCGAGACCACTTTTCTTATTTTTCCTTTGTAATAATAAGCGTAATAATGTACAGATTTATGTAAAATAAATCGTTGTACGTATCGCACGGTTCACATATCGAGGATTCACAATTGGCAACGATACACACACAACGATCACGAAGAATGATGATGAAAATTTGATATATCGGTAGATGAAATCAGCATGAAAGAAATCTAACCTCTTGCTCTGATTCGAGTAAAACCACAAGTAGAATGATAGACAGGATCAAACACTATCATACGGCACGATTGAGGGCGCGTACAATTTGTACTGGTATACTGGAACGTCAACTGGGATATTATTCATCAGCACACTATGCGTTGAAAAAACTGATTAACAACTTGTTTCTATTCTTGAGCCACACTTTACAACGATAAACGAAAATGGTTATTGGAAAAATCTATTATAATCGGTTGGTTGATCAATTCGGGATGATCGTTCGGTATCACGCGAGTGTGCCTTCGAAACGCACAACGATTATAAGAACAGAACAACTAACCGATCGTGTACCGTGTGACAACTCAACAGACCACGTCGCGAAGAAGCCTATATCGAAACGACTGCGCATCCCACTGTACCTCCTTCCATTTCCTAGCATACTATCCCTCTCTCCTCCCTTCTTCCGTCCTTTACGTACTCTTACTATTCTTTTCTGTCTTTATTTCTATACTTAAGTAAGTAAGTAAGTACACGTCGCTTGTCACATTATTGGTAGATACTAAGTACTTACTTATATTGTGTATATACTATACCTTTGTTCATTTCGGTTTTCTTAGATAGGTGTGTATCAACGATGCGTTATTTCTTAAACAGGAAGAAAAGTCGTACAAATATTTTCCACGATTAATACAATTTATCGATTAAACGTATTTAACGAAATGTACGAATATATTACTCGAAAGAAGTTGAACAAGAGGAATTGTCCTTTCGGAATTACGAATGATACAAAAGGCAAACATGATTACCTTCGATTATATGAAAAATTCGATGGATAATATCGAAATGTTTGTAACGAAACGTAACGCGTAACGCGATTTGGAAGAAAATATTTGAAATGCGTGTTAGTTAAAAGTTAGGACGTGTAAACCCTGATAAGTGGCTTGATCTGATTAAATGTGTCATTACATAGTGTCATCATTTTCGAAGTTTTGCCCTTGTACAAAGGTAAGCGATGATCCTGTTGCGCCAAGTGATTCGTGTATCTGTAAGTAGAGATATGAATGTCGCCTGTGTACCAAGAGTTACGCACGCGTTTAGCTTTATCTGAAAAGGAGCGTAATGTGTTAGTGGAAGTTGATCATGTTCCATCCACATGCATGCATGCATACATAAAGTACATACATACATACATACGCATACATAGATGCATATCTACTTAGGAAGATAAAGTAAAAGAAGGAAAAGAAAAAAAGAAGTAACGAGAGAGATAAAGTGAATGAGAAAGAAGGAAAATTGAGGAGACATTCGAATTTTACCGGCAGTATCATCCCCAGTAAATACTTGATAAAAAATGTTATACATGTATTTATGTTCATATGTAGATGGTTTTTCGTTCCGTTCCGTTCCGTTCCGACGAGCATATTCATTAGGGAATGCAATAACATACGCGTATACATATACCTATTTAACTAGAATAGGGATGTTAATGGAAAATTAATTTGCACGTGTATAGTTTTTTTTAGATGTAATTTAGATATAATGTGGGATGAATGGAACGGGAGAGTATGGAAAAGAGAGAAAGAAGGTGTGCACAGGATGCGAGTTTGGTTATAAGATGGTATAGGTACGTGTCTCGGAGAATGAACAATCATTCTCGTATTGCGTAACGAGACATGCAAAACATTCAGTGTCATTTGTTGCGTAAGCAACGCGGACACATCCTGGTTAAACGATTTTGTGCCAATTTAGTAATCTTAACCAGCTTCGCTCGAATTAGAATTGATTCGTATGATACGGTGTACTACATGACTACGCGAGCTACTGCGGATACGCACGAGAATCGCGATGTTTCTGCTACTTTTTCTCTCGACAGACTGCGTTCGAGACTGAAAGAGTTGAAAGAGTGATTTTGATTAAGAAGAATGATCGGGAAAAGAATTGGAAAAGTTGCTTAAAAACATGATTTATTAGTTTGGCCGCTTTATATTTTATTCTCAATTTAGTTGAGCCGGATAGGACAACAAGGGTCGATTTTAAATGTAAATGTGTAAAAAGCGTATAGGAGAGGTCTGTAAAAGAGAATCATCAGAGTAGACATTCGACGTCCCAGTTATCGGGAAGTACGTTTTTCCATAGCTTGATCAAAGTCTCAAGTAGACAAGGCGCGTTACAGTTTGGTATCTTCATGCGATACGGTGCAACATTTATTGCTCCTGTATCATTCAAATACATTAACTGGAAAGAAAGAAAGAAAAAGAAGAAAGCGCAGAGAAAGGGGGAGGAGGAGAATGGAAGGAAATTAGGAAGAAGGAAGATTAATAGTATGTTGAAAGGTAAATGATTGGTTTCCACATCGCTAAATGATACCTTTACTTCTGTATCTTCCATAGGATTTGGTGCAATATGCAGTTCGAAAACAAGTGTCGCGCCATATTCAGGTTTAAAATATTCATTTGTGAAACCCATAGTTCTCAATAAATTAACAAGAGTTAGATCATGGGCGGAATAAAAGTATGCTCGTCTCATATCTTGACCAGTTTTAAAAGCATGCATACGTCCCAAGATTTCTTTGAGTAACGGCCCTAAAAAAAGAAATAGAAGTAACATTTTAGAAGACCGATCGATCGAAATCTCTGGGATTTTGCCGTAGGTAGGTAAATAAATAAAGTAGGTAGATAAATCGCACCTCCGCGAAGTCGCTGCTGTAACGTATTGCTAGTAAATATGGCCAAACTTCGGGCCGCGATTTCACGCATTTGTGAATTATAATATTCATTTGTCCATTCGGGTAACTTGAAACCCTTGCGTTGTTCAATTTCCAAAGTATTGTACAGAAATTCAACATCTGTGATCGTTGTGATATTTTCTCCAGTATGATGGGAAAGTTGTTGATAATATCTCCCCGACGGGGTTCCAAGACGCACGGATTCGTTCGCGTACGCTTCTTTTAGAGCTTGCTCTAGTCGTGGGCAGGGGGCCTTGACTACGATCGTCTGGAAATTGATGTCGATCGGTTTTATCGATCTTTCTCTCTCTCTCTCTCTCTCTCGTTATTTTTCATACACGCGCTGTATCAAACAACAAATTTCAGTGGATGAAAGAAAGAAAGAAAGTTACATACTACTTATGCATGTATAGTTTAGCTGTCGGTACGTATATAAATACATATATGTATACCTTATCGAAATTTCTAGGCGTGGAATGAACTGGAACAGGCCGCCAAGGCAAATCTGGCACAAAGATTTCCTCGGCGGTTGGTCGATACAAAGCAGCGAGCAAAGCTTGCGCAGACATTATACACCGATCCGCGTAACTACTTTGCGTGAACGACAGGTCGTTTTCGTACTTGGTGCCAATTATCGAACCATATTTATGACGAATCCATTGGCCGATGTGGTACATTTGTAGCATGCCCTCCTGCGTATAACATGGAACGATTCTACGATTACATTCGTAATTTCTATTTGGAGTGTAATTTGTTTTATCGTAAAATTATGATGTATCGACGAGCATGCACGAAGAGCGTTCGATCGTTCGATTTTATAACCTTGGTCAAAGCTCCCCAGCCGTTTTGCCATTTGTAATACCGATACGGGTCGTTTGGGTAAGTTGTCGTAGGCGTCCGATCTCCGTGTCGAAAAACCTGTTGAATCGTTATAACATTTGCATATAACGAATGAGGAGAAGCAAGAAGGGTGGATTAGGTATGTATTTATACATAACGTTAGAATGTACTTACGAATATCACTTGTTGAATGGTGGTTTGATCGTGATCTGTGCTGTTGGTGAATGCAAATGCAGTGTAGGCAAATAGTATAATACCGACACTGATACCAAGCATCAAGACCGTTATGCGAATACCCGTGTCACTTTGCCAGCATTTCCGACGCGATCTCTGCTCGTTTTTCCCATTCATTCTCTTTATATGTATTTACGTATATACGTATGTTGGTTTTGATCGCGTCGCGTATGTACAAGCAGCTGCAGCAGCCACGTATATACTGAGCATCGATCTTTACCGAATCTCTAAAACCAACATAAACGCAGAGCGGTGATGGTCCTATGTGAAATGGCGTACGATGCGTAGGATGACGAATGGCGTACGATCTATATGAAACGCGATTCGCTATCGTACGCATCATACGCCATTTCACATACGACCATCGCTGCTTTGCGTTTGCATTAGTTGTAGGGATTCGGCAAAGATCGATATATTTAGTAAGTACATCGGTATACATAGAGATTATCATTTATTTATCTTATCTCACTGGACGGTGGCTACCATCTTCGCTCTGCAAAGTCCAACCGATCGGCAAATACACCAGTCCTCCTTCGATTTACGCGGCACTTTTTAAAAACGATCTTGGTTTTACGCGACCAGAAGAATTTCCGAAAAGTATCATGAAAAAACAGAGAGTAGATACAGTAGAGAGTAGATAAAACAGAAGTGGGTAATATTTCAAGTGACGGGGATAGCCAGTTGGAGATAATTAAAGAGAATAGGTTGCCTTGGACTGCAGTACCGACAGTACCGACAGTACCGACAGTACCGACAACGAATACAATTGTATTTTAGTTTTTCTGAACTTTCGTTATTTCTTCTCTTGTGAAATCTTGTTTGTATGTAAAGTAAGTAGTTTTCTAACTTATACTGGCTTTTCGTTAAAGTATTTTTTTTTTTTTAAAACCACACGGAACGTATATGTACCCCGAGTAAATCGAGGGACCAGTGTAAATAGTTTCAACAGGCGTGACAACAGGCGAAAGAAGGGTTTAACGATTAGCGAACAACTATTCGATGAAAATGATATGACGCACGCGATGACGGTAAGTTTCGAGATGACGGAAAGTAGTGGATGGCACACGTGGAAGGAGCGCGAGCGTGTCGATACAAGAAACATCGGTACATTTTCGTAATGGATATCGTATGTGACGCGAGAGCGCGCTCGTGAACAAGTATGGTGGGAAAAAGGAAGCGAAGGAGTCTCGATTCTATTTATCAATACATACTAATAATATCATTAAAATAGCCTTGTTTTTAATTTCGTCCGATGATTTTATCCGATATTAGGTGGTACTATATTAGACGGACGATTGGGTATTTGCGCGAACGAACGTACTTATGTACATACATTAGAGTAAGAGGAAAAGGAAAGACCGATTGGCGTGTGTCAGTAAATGAAAGTACTTGATTAGGTAAGGTTTATTTGCAATTATTCACAGATGCTATACACATGTATTTCTGTCTAAGTATATGGTAAGATGTAGTAGAGAGCAGCAAGTATAATTTATTACTGTTCTGGTCAGGTATTGGTTAGTTGGTGAATCGCAAGAGGAGGAGAAGAAAGTAAGGGAAGAAAAATAAGAGAACGTGTAGATTGCACGTGTGTGTATTTTTTTTTTTTTTTGAAGCTAGAAGCTATTTGGAAAATACGCAATGGCTATAGATGTAAGTGAGGTTAGAAGTAAGAAATTCGGGTGTATAATTTTGTGAGTGAGCGAGAAGACTAGAGTAGAATGATACGGTATTTAACGAAAGAATAGAAAGAGGAGGGTAGGATGGTGAATAAATAAGTAAAGTAAAGATTTCTGAGGTTAAAGTTGAAGAAGAGAATGGATCGGTCGACAAGTGAAGGGGTGCGTTTTAATTTGAGGTTTGCTCGGAACGACGTCGTCGACCAGGTCCGCCGGCGTAATTCGCTGCTGCCAATCCCATCAAATGTTTGGCCGCCTGCGAACCGCTAAACCCGCGGCTCAAACCCAGGTCCAATCCTCGTTTGTTGCTGGAAAATAACGGACGAGTCGTAAGGCCGATCGTTGAAACAGATTTGCACGGTGAAATTCTCTCTTACTTCTCAACCTCTGGATTACGCATTATGGTGTGACCGAGTCGAGCTATGATTTCCATCAGTGCTTCCGGATCTTCTTCGTCGAACTGGTTCCAATAACCTTGTTGGCTGTGACAGGCGAAGAAGAATTGTTTGGTAGAAAAGCATTTTCGAATCGCTGGTCTCGGTTACGCTACAGACAGGCGCGATTCGCCAATAAAACGAGCAGACGTAACAATACCGCTCTCCTTAGTTTTAAATGGACGGCCGAAGAACCGTTTTCTCTCATTAAACGACGGCTCGTCAACTGACTCGGAACTGGGTTAAACTTTCCGACGCTGCCAGATGCGTCTTCGTGTTCACTTTATACATACGAGTATAGTATTGTACGTAGAGTATCAATAGATGTATAGAAAATGGTGTATGGTAGAGAATATACGCATCCAGCTGACAACGATCGTTTGGGAAAGGTGAAGAAAGGGGATAAATGAGAAACTTACGGCGCGGCATTGGTCGGAAGATTGGACGATACGAAAAGGCCGAGGACCATCAGGAGCATGCAGAACGACACGAGACCTTGTTGCATCTTGGAGAACGTTTCTCTTGCGTGACGAAGAGAGTGGCTGTGTCTGAGGAAAAGGAAAGATTTCGTTAGAGACTATTAGGGCGTTGAAAATGAATCGGAAGGCGAGAGGGAGGGTGAGATGGTGGGCGCGCGCTGAATTCAACGGTTAGAGCGACCAGAGCGACCAGAGCGACTAGAGCGACTAACAAACTATTCAAGGCGCACAATGTAGGAAGGAAAGGCCGATCGCGGCCAAGTTTTCGAGCAAGTCCGTGTACATAGATATTGCGAGGTTGCGGTTCATACTTACACAGGTGTAGACCACAGGATAGATAGACGGATAGATAAGAAAGAAAGAAAGAAAGAAAGAAGGAGGTTGGACGACTCGAGTAAATTTCATTTTCACCGAAGGGAACGTCTCCAAGTTTATGGCACGCCTCAGATTATAGCGACGCTCTCCAATTCCTCTTCGTATCGATGTTCGTTCAATTAGTATTTTATTGGAAGGCAATCACGAGTCGCTTTGAGCGTGCCGAATGGCCGTAACACGGGATAATTGGATTCAGCGTTTCCGATAATTGATGTTGACGATAGATTTTCACGCGTGTACTTGGATTCGTTAAGAACAATTCGATGTACCGGGAGAAGCGTGGGGTGGTGGGTGCACGGCTGTTGAAGTTTCGAACGTGCGGATTGTTTGTGCGGTTACGAAAAACTTGTTCTTCAGGTGAACTACATAAATAGGTTCATGGTTCGATCAGACGCGTTAAAGCGTATTGCAGATTTTACGGAGGGAACGATTCGCGCCTTTACTACTTTCCCTCACTCCCTTCCGTTTACCACGCCTCTAAACTTTTATTCTATCTAGCTGATCTATTTATTTATACGGCTTTCGGGAAGATTACATAGTTCGTAACGCGTTTCCAGATTAATCCTCGTCCTTTCGAAGCAAGCACGGATCGCGGCGATGCGATATTACTAATCATGGAGAGAAGGAGGAGCAAGCAACCCTGCTACAGTCACTTCCTTCTCTCCCTAAGTATCTATGCAAAGAGGCGCAAAGAGGCGCAAAGAGGCGCAAAGAGGCGCGTTCGATCGGGCATGAAAATCCAAGCACTAGCAGCGGGAACAGCTGCGCGTCATTCTACTTCTATCTAACGGTGATTTTACAAGCGGACGTATAATAAAGTACGTACGTGCCGATTCGAAGATTGACCAGAAAATAGATCGGTCGCGGATTCCGGTCCAGTATCTCTAAGGGAAGGCTGGTTGGGTGATGTCGAGTGAAAACGAGGCAACTCGTTTAATTGTTGCGTGGCGAAACAGATGGAACGGACGTGTCGAGAATTATTTTCGTTGGAGCGTACCGGACCGGAGAATACATATAATCTAAATGTGTCGCATAGGTTTTCGGTGTAGCGGCTAGGGTGAAGAGGATCGCTAGCGGTTCCACTTACTTGTTAGATCGGCCGGCTTCGAGACGACGCGACGGAGGTTGATAAAACGAAACGGGGGGCTGTTTCGACTGCTTGTTGTCCGTTCGACGAGGGAAAACGGTGATCTGCGAATACGAATGTTCCGTTGCCGGTTTATATAAGCCCGCGAGTTTACGGTGCTCGTTTCATCCCCATCTCCATCCCCACCCCGTAATACCCCTAAACATTCTCGACCAATCAAACGGATCCGTGTTCTACCCCATCCGAGCTTCCTACCATCATCCCCCTGTATCGTTCCGGTAACCACCAACGA
>NW_017100319.1:390583-393613 GCF_001263275.1 Habropoda laboriosa | reverse complement strand
CTCCTCCTCCTCCTCCTCCTCCTCCTCCTCCTCCTCCTCCTCCAACTCTCTTCCTTATTTTCCGCTTTCCTCCTTTCCCTTTGTTTTTCCTGCCCCTAAATCAAGAGGGAGAGAAAGTTAAAACACTCGTAGATCGGGATACGTGTGAGATATCGATGTATTCTATCTTAGTATAATAAAAGATAGAATAAGCGTGTACCGACACAGAACTGAAAAAGAAAATGGTAACTCGTTGCTCGTAACATTAGTCACGTAGCGTGTCGCCATTCTCTCTCCTGCCACGATTGCTTTTCCTTTTCAAGACGTGCGCGCCTTTTCTCAAACAGTCGTCCAGCCTAATCTCGCGCGCTCCATCCAAGAGGAGAAACGTCAACGATAACTATTATTTTTCGATCGTTCGTTCGTTCCTGTTGATTCGTCTCTCGGATTCGTCAATCCAACAGGTCCAAGGATAAAACGCGAAAACTTTCTTTTCTTCGTTCTGCTCGGTTCGCCTACGAGAACCAGAGAATCGCTTTATTACCGTTTATCGTGGCGCCTATAGCCTGCCCCTTTTACAGGGCGCCGTCTACCATTCTCGACCGGCATGCAAATACCGGCACCTAATAGCCCATTTTAATAATGCTCCTGAAACGGGCTGCCGGTTGCACGAAACAAATGGCCACTGCCGCCGCCGCGGGCGCACCGCGTTATACATATCTAGTACATGGTAAAAGGTCGGACAAGGTGACGATGGACGGTCATTCCCAGGGTCGACATTGGGAATTCTTCGCTTCGGGAGGAATTCGGCTGAGATAAAAAACGGGAAGGAGGAAAATGGGGAAGGAGGAGAGGGGAGAGAGGAATTCCGTTCGTTTGCGAAACTAACCTTTAAATCACTTCCGATTGTGTAAATCGATTTAAACGGGAAACTGCGTCGGTTTTCCCTCGGAAAATCGGTGAATTAATCGATTATCAATTTGCTCGCTGGCAATACGGTTGGGCGGAAAGAGTTTGGAGCGAGAAAAAAAGGACGGACCTTTGCGTAAAACTTGTTATTCGCGGCAAAGGAGTAAAGAAATAAAGAATAAAAGGAGTAAACCTTTGATCTGATCCAGGGTGATTGTCCTTTTATAGAAAGGGTTTCGGAACGGGAGATTACGAAGCGTCGAGGAGAACGGTATCGTTAGGCGTTAAAACGAAATAACTGCCTCGGTTTTATGGGATATTTGTCTAGACGTGAAATATAGAAATCAATCTGAGACGGTGGGATTTATTTAAACCGACATATTCGGATGGTGAGAAATGGTGGCGGGAAACTGGTCTGCTCCCTGCAACAGTTAAATCTGGAAAATGACATACGGTTCGGTTTCTCCCTCGGGGGAGCGTAGAGTGCCAGTCGATCTAACCATTTTCCAAGGAACTAGTCGACGGGGAAGTTAGGAGAGTGGCGGAAACGTCGGTCGATTAGTTGCTACTTGCTCTTAAAGTTCATCTCCGATCTACGTACGTATCGCAGCATATTATAAGTTGGCGGTGTTTCTCGCGCATCAACGGTAACGTCCGCACGCTGCTCTACCTTCTCTTCGTCTTCTTGTAATTAGAATTTATCGTTTTTGTACTCGACCGAGCGTACGCGATCGTGCCCGGTCGAAGGGAAAGGAAAGGAAATGGAGTTAGATAGCGGGAGTCCTGAAGCTAACGCGCGCGTATACACATGTAAAAGAGGCTTACCGACCGCTCCTTTTCAACAAGAGAGTAACAACGCGATTGACCGTTGTCAAGGTGCGAGCACTCTGGCCAAGCGAACGATGAACGGCCAGCACCTTTTAAAAATTACGATCGTTCCGCCTCGAAGAGCGTTAAGGTTTTAACAGAATTTCAGCTCTGTCTATTCCGGTTGAAGGGAAATCGATTATACATTATCCGTTATTCGCTTCGGAGATGAGAATTAATGTTTCGTCGCGAAAAAATTTCAACAAAACCTTTCCCGTTTAATGCAATTTTACGCTTACGTAGTAACAAGATGACGAATGAATGAATTTTCTTTCCCGCCTTTATCGATCGCGTTTACGTGCTTTTCTTTAACCAAATCTTCCTATACGTTGCGTACTATACATTCTAAATCTCGTTATGTTCCATATATGTATGCATATATTCGTACATGTAGAACGTATGCAGGCGCATAAAATATATGTATATCTAGCTGACGGAGAGAAAGGAAAACAGCAACTGGTGAACGCGTCGAGTGTTGTAAGGTAAGTGCGATATTCTGTTTGACCGACTGCAGGGAACGCGCAGATTGCTGCATTGTCGATCGTTGGCACGCATTGGAACGGGGAAAATACCGACGATGTAACGTCCGCGTGTGTCGTGATCGATCGAGAACGAATGGAAAAGGGAAAAAGAGAGCAAGCGTTTACGACGCGCGTCGCGTGATTGATCGATCGTTGAAAGGAGAGAGAAGGAGAGAGAGTGTGTCGTAGTTTGACGATTTTCCAATCGAAGGTATTTACCTTTGAACCGGTGTAATAGTTTGGCACGTGACGTTATCGTTTCGTGGAATTGATCGACGCGTGTCGAGCCGCGAGAGGAGCGCGACAGGACCTTCGAAAGGGGGAGGAAGTTTCAAAGAAAGACGAAAGAACGCGCCAGATAGAAGATGGAGGTTGGATGGAAAGTGGACTATCCATAAAGCGGAAATAGGTATACATAAGAAGAGCCGCGTGAAAGGTAAAGCGTACCGCGACGCGTTACTTTAGCGTAACAGTAGAGCCGATATACGGTTATCCGCGCAGGTGTAACATCGTTGTCTCACACCTGTCCGATCTTTCCAACAGAAATCGATAAAATGAACTTTCTATCCGATGAGTTGCGTCCTGTAGCGGTTGCTCGCGAGGAAATTCGTTTTGTCGTTGCGAGTCCACCACGTGGGTACTTTTATCCTTTGCTCGATCGATTCTCCAGAGTGAAAAAGGCGAGAACGACGCGAAGAGAGCAGGTGCGTGCTCGTGCTCGCGCTCGCGGCGGCGGCGGCGGCGGCGGCGGCTC
>NW_017100319.1:388910-390289 GCF_001263275.1 Habropoda laboriosa | reverse complement strand
CTCGTCTTTCCTCGCTTACCTACCTTGCCGCGACTTATCCTATCCACCTATCCGCCTGCCTACTTATCTACCTACCTAACCACCTACCGATTCGACTATTCGTCTGCATTTACCAGCCGTGTGATCTTTAATTTGGTAGAATTTCTCTCGGCTTCGTCTTGCGATCGTCTTTCCTCGGGAACGGGGGAAGGGTGGACAAGCAACGGGCACCCCTTTCCGTTCTGGCCTATAAAGAAAACTCGCACCTTTCGGGCGGAATCTCCGATAGGAGAATACACGCGCAGTACACCTCGACACCGATACAACGATGGGGCAGGTGAAGTAGAAGACAGCTGCTGTACTGCTGTACTGCAGTATGAGACTGCTGGACAGCTGGACAGCTGGACCGATATCCGTTTGCAGGTAGCAGAACGGCTCGGTCGCGTTCGTAGCTAAACGATCGAACGGAATCGCGACACGTTCACGCTCGCTCCGAGGATAGAGTTTAGCATCGGGTTAAGGGCTTTCGATGCTCTACGTTCAACCGCATCCACCACTTCCGCTCGTGATCCAGAAAGTGTCCACGGTCGTTTGGTGCATATACACATAGTATAGGTACATGGGTGTCTAGCGCAGATATTTATTGTATAGAGATACGGGTATATACGCAGGTATACCCTGGTTCGGTATTTCGAAACCGTTCGGATGCGCCTCCAGACGCAGACCCTTGGAAAGCTTCGAGAGCGGATCGTTTTTCCTACGGTTCTCACGAAAGAACGTGGCCTATCGAAAACGGAAGAGTCTCGGTAGATAGGGACTAGGCTTGCGAGGAGAGCGCGGTGGAGGATTGCGCAAGTCTCGATTCGCCGCGACTCGCCTGCGATACGCTGACTCAGACGGGTGAAATGCAGCGCGGGTGTTTCGCGATAGTTGTGCATATATCTATCGACTCGTTTCGCAAGTGGTAGGTACAGCTCTGGTAGGCGGTCGTGTCTCTTCAGCGATCCTCGTTTGCGGAAAATTCAGGCCTGAAGCGTGGATACGCGCGATCCAAGTGGATTAAGCAGGTTCGTCCGAAATAGAATTTTTTCGATCCGTCGTCTCGCTAGACGAGGCGACGATTGCGTCCTCAGCAGCAGGCATGCTTTCCTTCTTGTAAATACATCGCGGTGAAACGTTTAGTATTCTCGTGTTGCAGCTAGCATCCGGTTAAGTGGCGACAGCCGCTCCCAGCAATCGCGTGCGCACACGACCACGCTCGTGTTCCTTCGATTCTCTGGCTCGATTCCATTTTGCATCTCCGCGGCAAGCGGCTCGACGGGCCTTGACGGGTCAACGGTTTCGCCCCGACCCTGACAAACGCTGCGACGCTGCGACGCTACTCGCAATCTCTTCTTCGG
>NW_017100319.1:386149-388862 GCF_001263275.1 Habropoda laboriosa | reverse complement strand
AATGTCGTCCCGCCACGCGATTCGCCTCTATACGTAAACAACGCGTACGATAGCGCGTTCAGATCGCGATCGGAGATTAATCGATCGTTGTGCAGACGGTCTACGCCAAGATAACCTTCATCCGGAAGATGAACGAGTTTACGGCGCGCGATAACAACTGTCCACGATATGGAAGGCGAAAGAAAACGACGACGACGACGACGACGGCGACGACGCGTTTATTACGCAGAAAGCGTGAAACTCTGTTTGGTACATACATACGTAAAAGGAAAAACAGAGCGAAAAGTTGATCGAGAGGCAGGCAGCGTGTGTCACCTATGCTCGGGGGACGAACCAAATAGAATAACGTTAACGAATAAATAGAAAGGAGGAGTAGGAGGATGGTGAAACGTGGTGATACGTTTTCAGGAGAGAAGAAGATCGGTCAAGCTACGCGCGTGAATGTAGCGTCTATGCACGCGCGAGCATGAAAGCAGAGGAGTGTACGTAAATGTAGTGTTGGAGCGGGAGGGAAGGAGACGGAGACGGAGAAGGAGAAAAGAGAGGAACGCAGAAGGTTTCAGGGTTAAAGAGGGACAAAAGAACGGCTGCATCGCGACTGGCTGGAGGGGCGGCAGGCAGCGTGTTTACGCGAGTTAGTGGGGGTAGGTGGTAGGTCTCAGCTGAGCGTAGTATAGAGGTAGAAGGCTGACGAGAGGGCGAGCTAGTTACGAATGAGCGCTCGTCGGGCGTGCGTCGTTGCGACGTCGGTCGATAATGCGTGATCCTCGTGATCGTCGAGCAGCCGTCCGATCTTGAGATTGGTGTTCGAGCGATACGTACATATATCCGCCACGGAGCACGCGTAAACAAGAACGTATGCGAACATACATACAGCTTTTTTCCATATTTCTTCACCGTCGCCCCGTCGCTGTGTATTACTCTCGTAGTGTTTACTGCGTCGCATGGTGTTGTAAAGTGCGTGCGCTTAGTAATCGTTCTCGCGAGTGCCTCGCCAGCATCGCCGGCCGTTACTATCCACACTTTTTCCCCTGTTGATATTTTCATCAGCCACTGGACGCAGATCACCGGGAAGGGAAGGGAAGGGAAGGGAAGCGAGGAGAGGAGAGGAGAGGAGAGGAGAGGTGCTGTTACCCAAAAAGATTTACGCGAGAGCGTCGCACGTTCGCAGGTTTATCGCGATCGATAATTTATCGGTTGAACCATCGTCCCGTTTATCGTCTCCGTCCGTTTACTGTCTGTTTGATTCAGCGTGGAAGAGAGCGAAGGGGGAGGTGGTCGAATGAAACGCGAGACAAGTTGGAGATTGAAACGTGTTCGTGTCGGAAGACTCGTTTTTACGCGGATTGAAATCACAGTTGCATCGAGTGCAGTGTAGTTTCGGGTGACTATTAAAAGTGAAGTGCCGAGAAGAAATTTGATAGAAATCTCGGCCCGAAAATGGTGCCGCAACAACAAGACAGCCCATCCAGTTCGGGAATTCCCATGTTTGGGTCGTTGCTTGTGGATAAAAATTCGTTGACGCCGTATTCGGATGCCACTCAGGTATGTAGTATCATTGTCAAACGCGAATCTGTCGTGCTCGAAGAATTAGCGGCGAGGATCGCGTTCTCTCGGTAAATAGTAGCATACAGTACTAGTATGTAAACCCTGCTACGAAATGGTTGCGAAAACGGTCGCGATGGCCGTTCGTGTTATCCACGGGGGCTGAATGTGCTCGAGCACAAACTAACGCGCAGCCCTAACCCAGCTGTGTTGTGCGGTGGGGCTCGTATTCTGTTCGTTGGTTAGTCGGTTCGTTCGTTCCTTCCTTCCTTCCTTCCTTCCTTCCTTCCTCCTTATTCCATGAATATGCGCTTACGCTCGGTCGTTGTACGGTGGTTATACCCGTTAAACGTTTCCAAGAAAGCGAAATACTTGTTTATTTTCGTAACGACAAAACACAGTGGAACGGAAGAATAGATTATTTTTGTCCATCGTTTCGTTATTCTTGGCTGCTTCGACTTTTGTTTAGATTCTTCTCGACGTTTTTCTCGCGCTCTTCGAGTTTATTTTATCGTCTCATTCGTCGCTCTTTCGCCGTTTATCATTTTCTCCTTGTTTTCCGTTCCGTGAGACGTGTATGCGTGTCGTGTGTATAGTATTATAATACTTACGTACGAAATTTCTTGGAATATACATGCGTATTTCTCAACCTGGTACTGGTGTGTGCGTGCGCGCGCGTCGAGTTTCTTCTTTTCTGCTACATCTGAGAACGTTCCCCTTTATCGGCGAACGTTTCAGCACGTTCAATGCCGCCGCGCTCGTGTTTCTTCATGGATGCGTCGCGTACAAATACGGTCGATGAAGGCAGCGATTGTACGCACGCAAAGCCTGGGTGGGCTGGGGTGGGTGTCTGTCGCGCCAGCTGATCATACAGCTATACGTGAAGTGCGGCGACGCGCGGAATAGGGCACGGAAGAGAGGAGGACCGACCGATAACAGTATACCGTACACACCGTGTACACGTTTTTCCCTTTTGTCGTCAGAATTTATTCCATAGGACTGGGATAAAGTCCTTGTTCGATGTGTCTGGAGAATCGGCGGTGGTTAGTTCTCGGTCGCCGTCGCCGGTTGCTCTGCTCGCACTTTCGTAACCTACATCTAGCATTTCGATTTCCACTCGAGTGCGGGCCGAGTAATCGAAGATATCTAAAAGTATAATGGTTAGAGC
>NW_017100319.1:383727-384976 GCF_001263275.1 Habropoda laboriosa | reverse complement strand
TTGTCGTCGTCTACTAACGAGACACGTAAATTGCAACTGCTTGGATTGCCGATAAGATTTCGATTCCCTTCTTTTTCCTCCGCGCTATTACGCGCGTCGACGAGCTCCATCACGCCGCGAATTCCTCCGGTACAACGAAAGGACGACGATGATCCTCTATTTGCACGTTGTTCTGTTACAGACGAAGAAGAATAATCCGAATCACATAAAGAGGCCGATGAACGCGTTCATGGTTTGGTCTCAGATCGAGCGACGAAAGATTTGCGAGATTCAGCCGGACATGCACAACGCGGAGATTAGCAAGCGTTTGGGAAGACGGTGGAAAACGTTGGACGAAGCGGAGAGGAGGCCGTTTATCGAGGAAGCCGAAAGACTGAGGCAGTTGCACATGGTGGAGTATCCGGATTACAAGTACAGGCCGCGAAAAAAGACGTCGAAACCGATGGCAGCGGCGACAGCGACGGCGACGGCGACGGCGTCTGTGAGCCCAAAATCGAAGGAGGGTGGCAGCGTAAAGAAGCCGAGGAAATCGTCGTCGTTGGGATCAGGACCGAGTAGCAGGAGTCACGCGCGCAACGACACCAACAACAATATGCATACGACGAGCGTGGTTGGTGCGGGGGTGAAGAGGCTGCACGCACATGCCAAACCTGTATCGCGTTTGAAGGTCAGATTGGCGCTCGATAAGAGACCTCCGCTCGATTACACTCCCACTCCTCCGATCGTTACCGCCAAGATACCGAGCAGTCCTTCCTGCGTCACGCCTGATTCCCCGGAATCGGCCAGCTTTTACGAGGACAATTTCCTCGAGTGTGGCTCGAACGCTCGTCTCGCCTCTGGTTCTACCGGCAGCGTGCTTTCCACCGCCACCGCCACGGTCACGTCTCCCTCTTCGATGAGAACTGTCGGGAAAATTAAACGAGAAACCAGCCTGGAAATGGATTACGAGACAACGTTCGAGCCCAAGGATCGACTTCTCTCCTCGGTTGCCTCAAATTCTGCCAGTGGCAACGCTACCGTTACCTTTTCCACCTCTGTTGACGGAGATATGTCCAATTTGCTCTCGAGCAAGAGTTTCCGCTCGCGACTTCACCTCGCACGCCGCGGCGGCGTAAGCAGCGCAAACAGTAGCAGCAGCAGTAGTAGTAACAGCAGCAGCATTTTAGTAAAGGAAGAACCACCGAGCACGAGCTCGGACGCGTTGGATACGGAAATGGATACAACCACGGATGTGACGACCGCGGGCACC
>NW_017100319.1:378039-383700 GCF_001263275.1 Habropoda laboriosa | reverse complement strand
CTCCTCCTCCTCCTCCTCCTCCTCCGCCTCCTCTTCTCCTTCGCTTTTGACATCTACGAATACCGCCGCCGTAACAGCCTCGAACAACAGCAGTAGTAGCAATAACAACAGCATGGCGACGATAGGAGGCGATACGCTTTCAAACGGTGGGTCGCTTGACGACGATACCGGAACTACTATAGCCGCTACGGTCGTGAAGCTCGAGGAACCATCCAACAACCCGAGTTTGGCGGATCTGTACTCGTTGACCGATCTCTTGCAAATACAGCCGTCGGACTTTAAGATCGATCTCGACATGGAAACGATAACCACCGACCTGGATTCCTTCGAAACTGCCAGTTCCAGCAGCGGATCGCACTTTGAATTTTCTTGTACACCCGACGTTACGGACATGTTGTCTACCATTGGTGTAGGAAACGACTGGGTCAGCTTTTGAGAGAACGACCAACGGCGGAGATTTACGCGCGCGCTTTCTTTTTCTGGATAAATGTCGGTAAACCGGAATGTTGGCTTCTTCTTTCATCTCCCTTTCGTTACATCTCCGTGAAAAACTCGAACGTTTAGCGGCGAGTGTGCTAATCGGCGCGAGGTCTCACACTGACCGCTAAAATTTCAAACTCGATTAAGAGTCTTCTTTTTGTATATCTACTGTAGTATATTAGGTGTAAGAACTTTTTCTTATTTTTTTTTTCATTTTTTTTTTTCATTTTTATTATCTTTTTTTTCGTTTCTCTTCACCTCTACGGCATTATTAGCTGGAAAAAAGGGGTCTCGTTCGTGCGTCGATGAGAAAAACAAGAAGCGATAGGAGTGTGTATGTGTGCGTATACTTGGAAAGGATCGACGGTCCGTTGGACCGATGATACACGCGTGTCGTTGCGACAGCGTCTTCAATTTTTTCCGTTTTTCTTGGCTGCCCTATTTCTTACCCTCTCCTCTCCTATCTCGTGTTTCCTCCTCTTTACTTTCAGCAGCGTGTATTAAGCGTAACATCGCTGTGTAGCCGTTCGATCGCGATCTTCGTATCGATCACTGCCAACTAAATTCTACGTAGTTTCGTTCGCTCAACCATATTTGCTCCCCGATAAATGCCCTCGTTCGAACGATATTTTTAACACGATTTCTTGCCAGCTCTGCCAATCGAGGCAACAATAGGTAGACGCGACGATGTACGCGGGATACGTCAGAACCTCGGTCTCGAAATTCAGTGAAACGAAGATGGGGGTGTGCCAGTCTCCCCTATCCCTGTGCTTGAACCCGTGTTCACGATTCAATAGGCTGTGAAAACATTCGTCGATTGAAGAAAGACGACGAATCCGGTAACCGACCGCGGGGCACTCTTCTATCTGCGAATAGAAGTACGAAAAAGAGAAAAGAAAAGAAAAGTGGAAAGGTTTACGGAGGAATAGCGTGCGGCGGGGTTGGTTGGTGTCTGACGTGTCCGGATGGGGATATAATTTTGCGCGGCGGCACGGGACGGCGCGGGGCAACGACAAGATGCGATCTTTACGCATGGAAATGTGGGGGAGGGTGAGAGGTGGTGATATCGATGAAAATTTCGCTATCCACGCACGTCGTCGTCATCTCCCGTTTTCCACCGAAACGCAAAGTCTCGCCGACGAGTTTTCTCAAATGTTCACACTGCTCAATAAAAGTGTACCCGAACGACCACACTCCGCGTAGCGGCTTCGGGAATGAAGTTGGAGTCGCGGCCGGACGAGTCGCCGATACACCTTTGTAATTTATGTCCATAAGTAGGTAGAAGAAGTAACGGAAAACACACCAAAGTGCAATATTACACGTATAAAATGTCTGTAAATGTGCAAACGACGGGAACAAACGGACAGTTATTACATTATATCGTATAGCGAGCGCGCGCAACAAGGAAGGGCACAAAGTAAAACGAAGGCAATACCGATCTCAATCAGAAGTACATATATTTTTCAAAGCTGATCGACGCTTGTTGTTGTTGTTGAATGTATATTGTGTATGTATAACTCGAGAGAGAGAGAGAGAGAGAGAGAGAGAGAGAGAGAGAGAGGTGGATATTTTTGCGGGAGATTGTCGTAGTTCGTCGCGTTAAACCGAGGGGATTCGGTTGAAATGAACGGACAACGAGGTGATGAGAAGAGTGGGTGGGGGTATATGGAGAGGAGGAGGAAGTACGTACGACAATGGCAACGACAGACAGCGGTGTGATAGCTAACAGCTGCCTACGTGTACGCGGAAAAATGAAAAGAAAATTCCGATCGTTGCTTTGGTTCGCGCACTCTCTCGTTATCGCTGTTTTTCTTCTCCGCCGCCGCCGCCACCACCGCCGCCACCGCCGCCGTCACCGTCACCGTCACCGTCACCGTCATCGCCACCGCCGCGCATTTTCGTCGATTGCCAAAAGCGTCGTACGATGTATGTATTCGAGGATGGATGATGATATTTAGAAAGGAACGATCCGCACAGCTGTCCAAGCTATATTATATGTATCTCGTAGGTTTAAGGTTTCATTATACACGATAGTGAACATAGTTGCGTTAACGACTAACTTTATACATATTGCGACTGTACATTTGTATTTAGCCCTTTGTTTATAATACTTATCACCTTGTTATTAAGTATCCGATTTATATAATTTTTTTATCGAACTTATTAAAAAATATTTAAAAACGACGAAATGTGTTTACTTTTCGTTTTCATCTCGATCGGACGTGCGCGTCGGAGAGGTTTACTTTCGCCGGCGACGCCTCCTTCCGCCCTCCCGTCCTCCCTCGTTTTCGCCACGCGAATAAACGTTTCCTTAATCGCGCGCATGCATGCCGAGTCGCAGGCAGGCTGCGGTCGCGCTCGCGCTCGCAGAAGGTGGGCGGGGAGAGCAGAGTACGCGGGGCGCTGTGCTTCGCTGACCAGTTCGATTCTCTCTTCCGAGAGTTCTCTTTTCGCGTAAATATCAAGTTTTCCTTTCGCGAGCGATCTTGCACCGCACCGCGCCTGCCGTGCCTGCCGTGCCACGCATCCACGCGTTCGCGATAATAACGCGCAGTAAGGCTATTAATAGCTGTCGGCGGATGAACAACTCTGCAGCAGAATCGCACGGCTGTGCAGCGCTCGACTTTGCGACAACTTTCCATATTTCTTCCCCCCGTTGGCTAATTCGAAGGAGAAGTTTATCGACGCGATGTTCGTTTGGTCCGGCGGTGATCCGTATCGCGCTATCTCTCGGATGGATACGCGGATGCTTCCGTTTCGCAAGCAGAGCGTTTTCACGAGGCAGCTAGAACCACTCTCCGCGAAACGGGCAGAGAGAGGGAACGAATCGAGCGGGCCGAGTTCCCACTGGTAAAATAATCGCTCAAGGTCTGCGGTGGCGTTGCACCCACTCACACGAGCAGGCTAGCCAACAACCGCGCGCTCTACTGTTTACATCGCACGAGTACGCGGTCTCTGCCACCTTTTCCTCGTTAAAGTCCATCTACCGTAAACCATAAACCATAAACCAGCGAGTATTTTTTAGAAGGTTGCGCGGCAAATTATCGTTAGAAGAAGAGACTGTGGTCACGAGTGGTTCGTCGAGTCAACGTGTTTCGTTCGGCCCTGCTGTTCCGAGTCACGACCAACTCGAACGTTGCATCGTTTTCCGATAGAACTCCGGAAAGAACTCGATCGAACGCCGATATCTCTCTCGTTCCGTCCTTTTCCCCCTAATCCGGTGAACGTAGCGCGAACGTTGCGCTGGTCAGTTTTCGTTTTCTTCTACTAAATAGGTATGTAAGTACGTATTGTACTACTCGGGGAACGGAGAAACTCTGCCTCCAGTAAAACAGATGGATGGATCGAAGGAAAGAAAGAAGGACGGCGAGGGTGGGAGGGGAGCGGGGGAAAGTGAAGCGACGACGGGGCGGGTAGAGGATGCTGGTGGCTGCATACCGCGAGGTAGCGTATAGCTATCGAGGTCAATGGTTAGTCCAAGGTCCTCAGTTCGAATCTCGCGGCTGAGTTCAACGCGACTCGGTATTTCCTCTCGCGCGAACGACGATCCCCGTTCGTGGAACGCCCGAGGCCGCGGCTTTTCCTTTCCTCTCCTTTTCCTCTCTACCTTTTTTCGGGCTGTCGGTCGCTTTGTTCGGGAATCGCGAGAGCTTCCTGGTCTCTCTCGACGACGACGACGACGACGACGACGACGACGACGACGACGACGACGACGACGACGACGACGACGACGACGACGACGACGACGACGACGACGACGACGACGACGACGACGACGACGACGACGACGAAGATCACGTCGGGGATGAAGAGGATCGCGCGAGTCGAGGCTTGCAAACATCGTAATCTCGCGATAAGGTCGCGACTGATTTATTTGCCGATAAAAGCTTATTGGAAACACGTGTATCGTAGGCTGCTGCCAAAACCGGTCGCTCAAGAGAGAGAGAACGATCTGCTGGTTGTACGCGGCGAACGCTATGAATCACACGGACGGTTTTAAGTCGGACGTCGTAAACTCGACTTAACTCGTTCTTCGTACTCGTTCTCATCCTTCTTCGGTCTTTTCTTTGTTTCCGCCTGTCGTTAGATCGCGTCGCGTCTCGCTCTCTTTTTCTTCGTGGAGCAAGAGGAAACGTTGAAAGGTGTAAAAAGTATCGGGATGATGATACTTTTCGTATCGCGTCGCGCCGCACGCGACGTCGAATCGAATTGAAACGAATCAAAGCGTGGGTGTACGTAGCGCTGTTGCAACGTATCGCATTGATAACCGTGTCCCGATAGAGCAACTAGTTTCGCGAAGAAAAATCGCGTCCGTTAGTCAGAGCTTGCGACATTAACTCGCGCAGCGTGCTGCATGAGCGACTCCAGGCCGGAGTTTGCACGCGCGACCCACTTACTCGCGTCTCTACGAATAAAAGATCGAACGTTGGAACACGCGCTGGTTTGCAGAGAACCACCGTGCCTCGAATTCGCGGAGAGATTAGAGGAGATTTCTCGGAGAAGGATCATCGCGGTTAGGTTATGTTCCGCTCGCGGATGGGAAAGGAGAGCGACCGCTCTCGACGTAGTAGTACATATCTCGGCGTATCGCGGGTCACTCCCTTCGGAAAGTCGCCGATTTGTTGGACATGCTCTTATTGCGCGATTACTAATCGTGGTACAAGAAAGTAATGTAAACACTCGGATAAGGTAGATTTATAGGAACTGCTGCTGGCCACACGCTCTGTCGATTCGCGGTAATTTATGGATGTGACGCGTTCGTTGCTGCGACGTTCTTCTTCCCGGCCAGGCGTCTCGTGTCGCCCCGCGTCGGCCGGGGAGGACCTAACGAAGGCGGGCGGGATCGCTTCCGGTTTCGCGTGGCAAACAGCATGCCGACGAAAATAAAATTCCCTCAATTTTTCACGAGTTTGCCTGGATGCGCGCCGCGTACCTCGATATTTACGGAAGAGTTACGGCCACACGCGTCGTCGGAGCGCGCATCCACGAAACCGAACGGAAACGCGTCGAAGGTCCCCGAGAAGAGAAGTCGAGGCCATACCACCCGGCTAGCCTCAAGGTTCCTTCGCGTTCCCCTCCACTCTCCATGACGCCGCCTCTCCAGTGCAGCCCCTTCACTCGCTCTACCTCGTCCGCCGTCCTCTAGCGGTTTCCCTTTTGCATGCGAAAACACCGCGAGCC
>NW_017100319.1:344618-377851 GCF_001263275.1 Habropoda laboriosa | reverse complement strand
CAGCCGGTGTCCGATACACGCTCGAACTTAGCCACCAAGAAACAACGAACCGGAACGTGGCGGCGCAACCTAACCTACAGGCAGGAGAGTGTCGGAATCGAAAGCGAGGAGGAAAAAGGTTTACCCTCGCTTTCGATTTTTCCTCGTTCGAGCCAAAGTTGGCGTTGCCTCTCGGAGGCAACCGATTCGCGTCCGTTCCGATCGAATTACGCGTCCGCGGCCGCGATACTTTGTGCACGGTTGTCGTGCGACGCGAGCACTGACTCACCACCGGTGAGTGATTCACGATCACGCCGCCAGGGCCACTCGAGAAAGCCTTATACGCGCTGCGTCGAGGTCTCGGAGTACGATTCTCGCGTGAAATCCTACTTCCGCTACGATTCCCGATCGAGTTCAAGTAGGAAGTTCCTCCAACAGGAAGAGTTTCTTGCCTCTTATCGATCGATATGCAGGTTTCGCAAACGCTAACCAGAGAGCGAACGAAAGGTGAAAGAACGAAGCAATGGACGGACGGTGCAATGCGATTGCTTCGCAACAGCAGCCGCAGCCGCAGCCGCGGCCGCAGAAAGGGCAAAGTACGAGGCGCAGTTACGGTGTATCCGGTTTTATCGGTCACCGTGAATCATCCCGATCGTTATTGTCTTCTTCGGACGTTGTACGCGTTATCTGGGTTTTTAGACCACGGCAGGCTTTTCGTCCCTCGTCTTACCGATTAGAACGCGAAGCAACGTCGCGTCATTCGGCAAGAATATGCATACATACGTTCCCCTCTCCAGAGTCGACGGACTTTGTTCGGTCCCCGAGATTGAGACATCTTTCGTCACCAGAAATGCATCCTTTTCGTTTACGTACGTATACCGTTTCGGGTTAAGCAGCACGATCCGCGATTCTTCAAACTGTGTACCATTCGATCCGCAATTTGCTTACGAATCGTGGATGGCGAGCCGCGTGTGACCGATAATCTTCTCGGAAGGTCTTATCTGTGGTACGCGTGGATCGCGTTACGAGAGAGAGGGACGAGACGCGGAGCGTATTTCCGCGCTATCGACAATCCTGTCGGCCGACGACCGTGCAGGCTTTGCCGCTCGAGCTAAAGCCGCGGCGCAATTAGGTTAGGTCGATTAACAGCAGGACCGATTGCAAAATACCGCGTCAGCGTGAGCGAGCGAGCTATGACGTGTCGGTCGAAATGCGACGCGGTGGTGGTGCTATCTTCCACAACTGCCACCGGTGCAACGCTTTGTCATCGCGCGCGGTTTATCGTTGAGCGATTGGTAATTACAATAATATCTGTGAGAAGACGAATCGATTTAGCGAAATACACGTGTCGAAATGCCTTTTGTCCTTGTTGTTGTTGTTGTTGTTGTTGCCGCGGTCGAATCGAGACGTCGCAGATTGCGCGCGGAGAGAACACGTGCGCTGCTCCGGTGAGTGAGACGGCCGCGAGTCGCAACGAAAGCAAGACCGGTGATCTTCCGCTACGGCGCAATCAAGGCCGTACACCACTGACTCAGCTCGAGCAGCTGTTCGTTACAAAGAAAGAGCGCGCAAACGATATCGCAACCGCCGCGTGTGCCTTAGATAGTGGCTTCCTGGTGACCTCGGTGCATTAGCACTCGCAATGCCACGTACCGTGACTGCGTTGCCAGCCGCGAGCGCGAGCGCAAACGCGAGCAAGATCGATCTCTCCTTATCGGAAAAAATAACTCGAACGGCCCCCTTTGCTTCCTGGAGATCGATCGGGAAGAGGAAACGGCAAGAGAAGAAGAGAGGAACTGGTCCGTGGTTTCGAGTTACATACTCGTGAGCCCGAGAAAATCCGACTAGACCCGATTCAGGACGGAACCAGCAGCTATCGCGGGTAAACGGTAGCGAGGACGATGCGTTCGCCGAAATCCTTGGGGAGGGGGAACAGATGCAGCGACCGATATCGATCTGCCGCGACGACGATAAGATTGATCGTTTTTCGTTTGCTTCGATATCGTTTCGATAACGCGCGGTCAAAGGAACCTGGTACATATCATATACGCAGTTGCGACCGCGAACGATGATCGGTGAGTCAGCTAGGAGCCCTCGTGCGTTTCGCTTTTATCTTATCGGACGGTATGTGCGAGCAGACGCCTCGTCTGCCAAGTACGTTTCACGCGTTTGCCTCTTCACGCGCTTTCAACACCTGCGCGGCGAAAAAATCGCGGCTCGTGAGACCGAAATTCAGGGTGGCGTAATAACCAATTCTCTCTCTCTCTCTCTCTCTCTCTCTCTTTCTCTCTCTCCTTTCCAAGTTTTTCCTACTGGTAGCGTCCGGAAGTGCGGAGAGATGTTGGGGCAGCGAAAGATAAGCAAAGGTGCGGGAGGGAGAAGAGGAAAGGTAGAAGGAGAGAAAGATGGGGAGAGGGCCGCAGGCAGGGCTGACCGTGCACCGTAACACACGCATAAATTACGATGTAATTACAAGCCTGGCGATCACGATCACCTGGGTCAGGAGGATGGAGGAGGGAAGAGAGGCGAGGCGCACCGCACGGCACGCCGGATAGATGGGATCTACGAGAGGTTCCCCCGAGAAGAAAAGGTGTTGCGGCGGACAACTTGGGGCAGATGCTGGAACGGAGGCAAATCTACTCTCCTCGGGGTGCGGAGGTGTCGCGAACGCGAACGCGAACGCAAACGCGGTAGAAGAGGATCGAGGGCAGTCACCGAAGCGGATCTCCGGTGCAACCGCGAATTCAGATCAACCTGCGTGGTGCGCGCGTTCGTCCAGCGGAGAGAGAACGGAAAGCGTTTCGGTCGCGTTCGAATACACCGAAACCATGGTTTCGTCCATGGTTGGCAGCCGAGGGTGAAGCGTGAATCGGACATAAAACGCGGCAGCGTCTTTCCATCCGATGAGAAATTGGGAGAATTGAGAAAATTGGTGGGGCGGAAAGGAAGGAGATTCGCGTGGGTGAATATTTCCACGGGGATACGGAATTTTGGTATGCACGCGGAGAGAATACGCTCCACTGGGCCAGACCAGACCAGGCCTCTGCAGTCTCGACTAGGGTCGCCGGAAAAACTGGCGGCGCGTAAAACTCGTCGGTGAAACGGAGATGTCTATCCGTCCAGCGGTCCCTTCGATCGCCGAGCCGTTCGACGTTACTGTGTCATTCCGAGAGGTATCGCAGTCGCAGCTACGAAAAGTCTGGGCTCGCAACGGGGTCGGGGCGCGCGCGGGTGCCTCCTCGTAAACGTAGCTAGTGGCCTTGCTCCTCGAGCAGCGCAAGGCCAAAGTTCACGAGCGATCAATCCTCTTTGCGCGGTGGTTCGCGACGCGCTTGAATCGCCCTCGTTCGCGTCGCCCCTTTCTGCCCTCCCTCGTCTCTCGGCCGTCACTCGGAAAACACCGATTTTGCGAGTAACGAGCGTCGTTTTGGCCAAAGCCAAATCCAGAACCGCCGGTCTACTCCGACAACCGGTTTCTTTCCTTTCCTTCCTTCTCATCTTTTCCTATTCTTCTCCGTCGCCGCCGCGTCATCTGCCTGCTTTTCTCTGTTTCGATCGTTGGTCATTTGTAAGAGGATAGAGTATGTAGCGAATAGGAAATGCACGGTTTCGAAAGATGAATCGTGGCCGTGCGGATTCTAGCGCACCTCTAACCTTGAGGATAGGCGCAGAGTCGCGTGGACGGACACGAGAGAAGAAGCGAGGGTTCGGCTCGCGTTCGGCTCGCGTTTGATGTTTCCGCGGATGCCATTCGCCGTCGCACACAGAAGATCGCATTCTGCGCGTAACGCTCCGGCTAATACTGGCGTAGATGTGCATTCGTGGGTGTATATATGTAGGGTTACGCACACGAGGGCGAGGAGCAACAACAGCAACAGCAACAGCAGCAGCAGCAGCAGCAGCAGCAGCACCACCACCACCGCCGCCACCACCACCACCACGAGAAACGGTTCGCCGAGTGTGTTGGCTGCCCCCTGCTTGCCGCCAGTTCGCTCCCCGTTCGCCCCGCTGGCCGTCGTTTCGCCTTCCCTCCCCAGGTTTAACCTCGGTGCTTCGTTTGCCCGCTACGTCCTGCGCCGCGCCACGTTTCGCATCAGACCCCTCCGTCTCGCTTCCCCCCGTCCCGCGAGTCGACGCTCGCAGCGGGCCTCACCTCGGTTCGCTCGCCTCTCTCTGCTGCTCCTCGTCTCGAACCGTCCCTCCCGTCCCGCCCGTCCCAGCCCGCCTCGGCCCATCGGTTCTCTCCGCGCCGCACCATTCCCGTCTCTGTCGCGATTAGCTTCGCGTGCATCCACTTTTCCTTCGACTCCCTTTGCCCGCTTTCTTACAACTTCTCTCTTCGCTATCCACGCGATCTTGCCCACCACAGCGTCACCTCTAACCACTCGGTCTACGCGACGCGTGTACGAAAGGAGAACGAGGGATCGTTCTGTTCCAACCGAATCCTTGAACGTATCGATCCGATGGAGAGACGCGACGAAACGGCTCGACCTTTGCGAGAGAGGGCCCTGCCATAGCCATTCCACCCTCTCTTCCGAAATCTCGACTGGAGCGGTTGCTTTGCTGCGATAGACGTTTTTCGGAATAACGATTTTGCGTCGCGGAACAGATAAGGCGTGCTAAACTGTGAGAAATTGGCGAGAAGAGTTGGGATGTTGCGCGGCGCGAACAGATGGTAAGAGTCATCGACGGGAGAAGGTGGTCGTGGAAGTGAAGGTGGAGGAGGATGAAGGATGAGAAGGAGGGAATGAGCGGGAGGGAGAAGGGAAGGAAACGGGAGACGCGCAGGAGAGGGTGACGGTCACGGTGGTGATGGTAGGGTCGTCGGTTGATAGTGGTAGTGGTGCGGAAGGCAGAGAGGCAGGGACGTACAGCGATATACAACGCTGGCGGAGGTTAATGCCGCGATCCGGTTCAGGGGGCAGCCTCGGTGCCTTGCCTGAAAACAAGGCTTGGCTGGCTGGCTGGCTGGCTGGCTGGTCGGTCGGTCGGTCGGTCGGTCGGTCGGTCGGTTGGTTGTTTGGTTGGTTAGTTAGCTAGCTGGATTGCTGAGCTATAGAGCTGGCCGAGCGACTCACTGACTGACTGACTGACTGACTGACTGAGTCTGTATCTGGTTGGTCGCGCGGCTCCCCTCGCCTCCCTATCCGTCGGTGGTTCCCGATCGACCAACTGACACCGATCGATCGCGTACGTCGGACGAGATTTGGATGAGTCGAATGGGCGAAGGAGAAACGTGGGATCGCGACGAAACGAGATCAACGAACCTTCGGTAGTTGGCTCTCGCGGAAGGCCGGTTTGGAGAAAAGATCGTGGAAAGATGCAGCTCCGCGGCGGTCGCGAAGAAAATCCAAGACGCGTAGTAGTACGATGGTAGTAAGTAAGAGGAGAAACGCGAAGCGCTGTGCGGCGCGACTCGGTGCGGAGAGGAGAGGTGAGAAGGGGCTCGGCGAGAAGAGTCGCGGCGGGGCGGGGTGGTGCGGTGTGACGGTGGTGGAGGAGGGAAGCGGAGCGGAGTGGAATGGTGCGGCGAGGCGAGGCGAGGCGAAGCGAGACGAGATCGCGCGCTCACAGGCAAAGAAGTTCGTTTGTCGTTGACCTCGTACCGACGACCCTGACGTGAGTCAGAGTCTACGAATCGCGAGAGTCGGGAGCTGGGAGAGCCGAGAGAGCCAAGAGGCAAGAGTGGAGAACCCGGGAGAGCAGCAACGGGAAGACGGGTCAAACGATGTCAACTCCGATATTTAACGACATGTACGTACGTGGACGAAGGGGCTCGAAGCCCGCGCATCCAGAGCGAATTCGATCGGTCGATCGATTCTGTATACTCGTTCCGAAACGTTTCTCCGGTTTGGCGCGAGCGAGCAAGTGCGCACTTGGAAAACGACGCACACGCTACGAAAACAGAGCGAAGAGGAGCGGAGAGGAGAGGAGAGGATAGAGGCGATCGTCGGTACACATGGTTTACCAACCAGATCGCGGGTCTCTGACCTTGCCGGCTGCGTAACCGATGCTGCGATCTCTGCGTTGGAAGCAAGTCGCGTCGTGGTCGCGCGCGTCCTGCGATTCATCACGAATCGCTGCGGCGCGGCGGCACGGCGACGCGAAGAAACGGAAAGCCTCCTGGCCGCGAGAGAGATTATCGACCGGTGGAAGGAAACATCTTTGACCGGTTGGGGCGGCGCGGTGCAGCGCGGTGCGGCGCGACTCGCCGGTATGGCCAAGGTCGGTGAAACTCGTGCGTTTTAACGCGAAATCCTTGGCGTAGTTGGCTCGGCTGGGTCGATGAGCCCGAGCAAGCGGTGGGTGGCGCGGCGCGCCGCGACAGACCGACGCGGGAGGAGTGCGAAAAACCGCAGCGGAAGAAAACGAACGCACCCTCCTGCCGAAACTTCTCCACCCGAGGATCGTCGTAATCGAGTAGCTTCGTTCGCGGGCAAACAAATCCAGAGAGATTGCCGACGATCGTACTTGAAATTCCACGCGGCGGCACGGTGATTCGCCAAGGGCGACTAGCGGTTCGAAGAGATTCGTTAACCTTCCATAACGCGGCGGCGGCGGCGGCGACCAACAGAAGAACCCGCGAACAAACGAGGTCTCCTCGGCGCGACGTCATTACGGTTCGCCGGCGGAGAAGCTCGGTTATTAATAGATTTGGCGGATCCCGTGGACCAGAATTGCCGATAAAGCGTACCGCGAGCGAAAAAAGTTGACGGAAATGTCTGTCGCGTGGTTGCGTGATGCTCGGATGGAAATGATCGATGAGGCCGTTCGATTCGGTGGCATCTATCGCAGCCCGTCGATCACGACTAGAGAGGGAGAGGGAGAAAGTTTGTCGCGGTGGACGCGCGCGTGAGAGGTATCGCAAGCTTGAGTCACGCTGCTTTTTATCGCGAACCGAATGAATCAGCCTGCACGCGAGGGACCAAAGTACCCGGTAGCTGTGCACAGGCACCGTCGTATTATTTTTTCGGCCTTAAAACGTCTGTCGGCATTACCATAATCTCCCTGCAGGATTCGGGCAAGTTTCATCCTTTCTTCTTTTGCCCTCCCCCGCGCTCTCACTCTCCATCTCTCTCATTCCTGCGTTCCCGCTCTATTTCGACGACGGATAATCGGTGGGTCGCGGACGCGCGGGCTCGAGGGCGCGCGGGCGCGACGTGCAGAGGGACACGGCACGGACACGGTCAGATGGATGAGGAGATAGGAGGGAAAGGACGGCGAAAGAGAGGAAAACGGAGAAACGACGAAGACGACTACGACGACGACACCTTCCGAGAAGGGAACCCGTACTCGAGGCGCGGGTAAAATCGCCGCGTTGCATCTGCGTTCTCGATTTAATTCGTGGAAAGATAAGGAGATGGGAAGGGAGCGGAGGAGGGTATTTAGAACCCGATATGCCGCGTTGCGCTGGTGCGAAGGTTTCGCGGTGGCGATAAAGACGCTCGCGCGCACCGATAGCAGCGCGGTCGTTTCCGCGGCGGAATTGGAACGGGTGCACGACTCGAGTTCTTGGTATCTCTCGCAACGACAACGTCGAGGCCGACGCCGACGCCGACGACGGAGAACGTCGAGAGAGTGTCCGTAGCCGTGACGGACCGAAAAAAACTCGGCGGTTCCTCTCGCGCGGCGAAGCGGGCGGAAAGCAAAAAGTGGAGAGCAGTGAGCCGCCGACGGCGGCAGCGTCGGGGTACCCTCGTAAAAATATTATTTACGTCGGCCGTGGGCTTATACTCTTTCTCTCGAATTCTCGCTTTTACGTCACGCCTCTTCTCCTTGCTTTCGCTCCTTTATCGTGGTCTGATTGCCGCGGAAAACCGTAGCGCGTCCCGTCCTCTTGGTTTCTGGGAAAAATTCCGGAGAGCTAGAGGTACGCTCCCACGGGAGGAAAACACAGACGAGTTGCGTCTGGCGGTCCTGGCTGTGGTCGACTCGACCCTCTTAAATTCCGGTTGCCTCGTGTTTCGGAAACCGCTTCGATCGTGCGTTCGCTCGCTCCCGCGCACTTGGGGCAATTATGGGAACCAGGTCGTAGAGTTGGTTGCGCAACCGTAGTCGGGCGAGGCTCGCGTTCGAAGCAATCTCGGTGAAAGCGAACGATTCTATTCGTTCGCGGTCTACGGATATACATACGTACTTATGTATGTAGGTATACCTGCGGACCGTGGATCGGTAGAAATGAACGCGGAATACCAGATACGAAATACGGAAGGCGGAAGAAGGAAGAAGGAAGAAGGACAGCATCGTCCAGCTAGCTCTTTCGCGAAATATCCTTGCCTGCCGTTCGATGGCAACGCGATTGAATTTTATTCCCCGAGAGTACTCGACGTGGCCACCTTTTCCATAGCGATCTATCCTCGAAGAAATACGGCGCCTTGGAAGTAGCGGCGAATAAACGGACGTGCAGGTAAACGGGGAATCGGACGGACAGGTAACTTGGTTGGTTCGCTGCTAGGTAGGTAGGTTGGTAGGTAGGTAGGTAGGTAGATAGGTAGAAAGGTAAGTAGGTAGGCAGGTAGGTAAATAGGGAGGCAAACGGACAGGTAGGTAGGTAGGTAGGTAGGTAGGTAGGTAGGTAGGTAGGTAGGTAGGTAGGTAGGTAGGTAGGTAGGTATGCAGGCAGGCAGGTAGATAGTTAGGCTAGCGAATAAATTGGTAGATATGCGTTATTAATTTTCGCATAGCATGGCACCATCGAGGGGAAGAAAAACGGGGAAGGGTAGGGGCGAAACGTGAACTTTTCGCTTGGAAGCGGCGATGGATTTTCTAAGTTAGGAAATTTCTAAGATTTGTCCGCCTTGAGTGGGTAATTTTGTCACGAATCGCCGCGGAAGGTAAGAAATAGAGGAGAAATATCGACGCGGTGAGAAAGCTGTGGCAAAGGCGAAGGCGAAGGCGAAGGCAAAGGCGAAGGCGAAGGCGAAGGCGAAGGCGAAGGAGAAGGCGAAGGAGAAGGAGAAGCGAGGCAAGAACGAGGGAGCCGGCACGATCCGAAAGGGGGTCCCGAACGATCGTAAATCTCGAGGCTTCTCCGACGGAACTGGTTCTACGAAATAGGCCTCGTCCTCGGCAGTTATACCTGCCGCTACGGCAATGCAAAATTGCGCTGGTCGGACGGCGAAACCGCAAGCACCGGCGAACAGCGAGCAGTTTGGTGCTTCTGCGTCGCATTCGCGTACGCGAGCAACGAGAGGAAGAAGAAAAGAGGGAGCAGCAAAAGGGCAAAGCTCGGATGGAAATCGGCGAAAGGATTGCCAAGTGGGAGGAAGTGGGCGCGAGCGCGAGCGCGTGCGCGCGTCCTCGCTGGCTTTCGGTTTACCATCTAAAAATATCACGGGGTGCGGTCGAGGTGTAACCCGTAAGGTCGCGAGTTCGATTCCCTCCGAGGGAAAATACACCGCTATTTCTAGAATCTCCGGTCGAACGTTCGAGTCGGTCGCGGTCCAAACACCTAGCCTGCCTCTCGATTCCACGGCACCCTCGCCTCGTCCGCGCAGATTTTCGGGGAGAGGAATCGAGAGGGAAGGCAGAACGGGGTGGCGAGTCGTTACTAGGACGAACTCGAGGGGCTGCCGGCGGAACTTTACGGGTTGTAGAAGCGCAACGGGTCCGCCGTAACGAGAATTAGCTTCGGATTAAGCGACTACGGGGCTTCGAAGCGGTTATCGGCTGGAACGCGATAAGTCTCGCGCGCGTTAATCGGTTCACCCACCCACCCACCCAGTCAGTCCAAGGCGAAGTAAAAGCAGCCTCCTCTGCGTCGGGTGAGATGGTTAAATAAAAGCGCAGCTGCCGTCCACCGCGAGTACAATGGATAGCCCTGTTTCGGAGCTCTTTCAGCGGCATCGTGGCACGTTTTTTCGGGCGAGTGAGGACGATCGTAAAGCGCCACGTGTTTGAAAAGTAGGTCATTCAGCTGGGAATCGGAGGAGCACGCGAACGAATTTTCGACGACAAGACGGCGTTCGGTTACGCGCCGCTTATCGCGCCATGGGGCGAGCCTGCGTGCAGAGGGGAAGCGGAACCAGATTTCTCCTCTCTTATCGATCTGGCACGTCGCGGCACGTCGCGGCACGTCACTGCAAGTTCGTGATCGCGATAGTAGGTTTTTCCGTCGTCGCGTGGCCGCTGCGACGCGTCAGTTCGCGCGCGACGAGGGACGGGGCGGCTCGCTTGGTTTGAGAATTCGCGCCAGTTATATTTATCCGATCGCGCAGCGGTCGTCGAAAAGACGGTGGGGGACGCGCGGAAAGACGAGCGACAAAGAAGGAAGAGGAGTTTCCCCGTGCGTCACCGTGCTCGCTCGCTCCGTTTTGTTTGCTGGACCGGGTGGATTTTTCCTCTGGGATTTTCGCGGTACGGTCGCGCGGCTTATCCGGGCGAACGCAGGTAGTAGCGGCAAACGTCCGAACGAATAACTCGAATGCCGCGCCGTTCCTCCCGTCCTTAGAAAAGATGGATCCTTTCTTTCGATCCTCGGATCTCGATCCCCGGGTTCTTTTCACAGGACGTTGAAAACCTCGGTGAGATGAGCGAGTGAGCGTAGCACGGAACGGTGCGCGCTTTGAATAGACCGTCTCGCGAGGGTCTCGAGTTTCAATGGCCGTGCCATGTCCGATTTCGTGACAACCGAAAGACGTCGAAGAAGAATAGGAGAGCGGGAGCCGTCCGACGGATAAAGGGAGGACGCACGCTCGCCCGAGCCGTACAAGCCCGGGGAAACCTTTTCCCCCCTTTTAATGCCGAGAGGCCGAAAACCGATCGAAGGTTCCTTTTCGAGGACGAGCTACGCATCTACGATACTACGTACTATGCCGAAACGGAACGGTCCAAGGGGGATCCGTTCGTAAATCTCCTCGATTAACCCCGTGGCCGCGTCCGCGTCCGCGTCCGCGTTCGTGTCCGAACCGCGTGTTTCTCTCGATACCCAACTAACAGCGAAACATGCGCGCGGTTGGGAAAGGTCGCGATTCGCCGATTCCTTTTGCGGGCCATTTCCGAATCGATCGAAATCGGCGCCGCGAGGAGGGGGGCGTTCACGATAATCCAGTCGATCCTCTCTCGAATTCTCCGTTACGAATAATAAACTCGCCGACAAAGTGGCCGACTATCCCGGCAGCTGAGCGGGGATCAGGCATAGGCGCCTTCCACGAACCGCTTTTTTCCGTTTCGACCTTCCACGCCGTAAAAGGAGAGCCGAGTTCTCGAGGAAGGACGACCGCGCGAGGTTTACGCGACTCTGCTAGGCCGTTCGGTTTTACGGTTCCTCGATAAATCGATTTTTTCCTCGGAGCCTTAAAATCCGTCCGATGCGCGGCCGCTTTACGACCGCGACGCCTAGACGAGTCTTCGTGCACCCTCTCGACCTCGACACGGACCACTGATCAAAACTCTCTTTCTCATTCTCATCGGCTAGCCGGAGCATCCGACTGGAAATTTTCCTGCCTACCAGCCGGGCCTGCCTCTCTTCCGTTTCTCTTTGTCCCGTCCTTGGGGCCACTCGCATTGTTTTCCGGTCCAACGATCGCGACCATTTTACGCACCCGCTAAAAGTCATCGAGCTCTCTCCATTTTCGCGAGAGCGCGTCGTAGGTAGCGTCGAGATCCCGTAGAGGGTTCGCGGGATATTCGAGCTTTCCTCCGTGCATTTCGACGACCCACGCACAACCGTTCGCCTCCCCTTGCGTCCGGTTCTTTCGAAAGGGGATGCCAGATCCAACCTAACCCGAGCCGAGCCTCCTTCCGACCTTTTTTCCCTCCGACTTTTGCCGCAGCCAACGTTCAACGAGAAACCTTCCACTTTATTCGTAATGACGACCTTTGCGTTAACCACCTCGTATGTGCCTACGTAAGATCGGTTCGGTTCGGTTCGTTTCGGCGGAGGGACTCTTCTTTCCTTGCGCGCCTCGTCTCGTTCTCGCCTCCCCGCCTCTCCCCTTCGCATCCCTTCGCTTCCCTTCGCGTCCCTTCGCTTCCCTGCCTTCGCCGCGCCTAGCGCTGTCCTTTCTCTTTTCCGCGACCCGGCTCAACGATCGAGAACGTTGACCCGTGGCGCGTGGAAGCACCGCGTTACCTTTGCCTCTTCTCCGACGGAGCGAGAAACCACGGGAAATAAACGTCGACGTCGAAGAGAAAAGGAAGTTGACGCGGCGATGCGCGCTACCGTCCACGCAGCTACGCGCCAATCTCCCGACGCACGGGTATTTCCGCTTAGCGTCGAACCTCGCGTTCGAATCACGCCTGACAGGCTTGCGCCTCGAGTATCGAGTCTCGAGTAGACTTTCATTTCCCCGAACCGAATCCACCGAACGTGTACGCTCTAGACGAAACGATTAAGGGAACGCGCGCAACCGAGATCCTTCGGAGAAGAATCGTGAATGTGAACGAGCGGCTCTTTAGCTTGTCTCTTCCGTTCGTGGAAACCAACGCCGTCTAATCTTGGATGAGTGCGACGGCCACGACGAAGACGACCGCGACGATGAATCAAGCGTGTGGACCAAGGGCGATGCGTGCGGGTATATAGCTTATTATTATACATATGTATTATACCAAGCTCGATGCGACGGAACATTTCCAATTTCCAGATTAAGTTTCAAGGCCAACTGGCCCGAGAGGAAGTAAGTGGTTTCGAGTAGCTGTATAACGCGCATGTTACAGCTCCAAACGTATCGTGGTTATTATCCGGAAAAAAGATTCCAAAGTATTTCGATCGCGTTGAGTCGGGTCGGGTCGTTTCGTTGCGGTCTGTCTGGCCTGACCTGGCCTGGCCTGGCCGGCGCGGCGCGGCACCGGCGGTCGATGCGATCGAAAAAGGAGGAACCGCGACGAAAGAACGAAGGGATTCGAGTACTCACGGGAAACGCAATTAGAGCAGAACTGCTCGGTGTTACAAACAACTTTTAGGCCAGAGACGAACGCGTTTCCCCGTGTCCTGCCGTCGCTTCCGTTCGGTTTCGTTTCTCCACCTCTACCTACCTCCGCTCCAGTCTTTTCGGAACGGAGACTACCGATCGCAGATCCCGTTGCACGCTCTTTCCTCCTGGAAACCCTCCAAATTGCCCACGTCGAAGACGCCGCGCCGTTTCTCGCTTCCTGTCTCCCAGGTAGCGCCCTCGGGTGTACAGATGGCAAACTAAACTCGAAACCGTCTCGACCCCTTTTATCGACGCTCGCTACTGCCTTTCGTAGAAATGAACTTAAAACGCGATCCATTCTCCGAACGTATGATCGTTGTGCTCGGAGCCACGCGCACCAGAGAAACGGATCGAAAGGACGGTGCGCTCGCGTTTATGCTCGATGCGACGCAGAAGATCGCGCCGCGCGAAGGTGAAGAGAAACGAACGTGCTTGCTTGCGTGTTGTGTTCGGGCCAACGAACAACGGTGGCCTCGGTTTCAGGGTCGTTTCGGCTATTATTCGCTTGCACCGACTTACCTCGCCTTCTCCTCGCTCGCATCGTTCTCCCGCTTCCCTTCTTCACGGCATGTCCTGTCTCGCACTGTCTCACCATGTATATAGCTATATAGTAGTCATGCTTCCTTTCGCCTTCTTTCGTTTCACCTAGCCTCCGCTCGCATCTCTTCGCGTCCCGTCCCATGCCGTCCCATCCCGTCACGCCTTTACCTTGCATCGCATGACTGTCCGTCCGTATCTTCCTTTCACGATTACGCGTAAAAATCACGTTTCTCCGAATTCCTAATTCTTCTCGTTATATTATTCGTCGCGCGTAGCCGATACGTTTTTCTTCGCTAGAGTCGTTAAAAGCGCGCGCTCGCGCTTGCGCTCTCGTTCGCGTTCCATTTTTATCCGTACATCACGGCTATTGCGTTTTACGTTCGATCAGAGTGAGCCGATTGACGACGGTACCCTGAAACATACTCCTCGCGACTTATCTCGAATCGCGTTTTTACATATTGTACGACGCAAACAAATTTCTCCTCTTTCGTCCTACGAAAATTACGACCGCGCGCCGAAAACTGAGGGCGCCACTGTCCAACCTCGTTGCGTCTATATGTATATGTAAGAAGTAGTCGAAAGATAATGGTTGCGTTTCCATGATCGACATTAGCGCGACATCTACCAGAGGTAACGGAGGTAAAAGGATGGCGAAAGGGTGAGGGTGACGTCGATGAAAACTAGACCAATCGGAAAGAACCACATGGTCGAGCTGTCGAACGGTGTATCGCGTCGCTTTTGGCCGAATTTTCGCAGATTTACGAAACGCGTTGAAAACATTCAGGAGTATGTTGCGACTGATTGATCGAAAAGAATTTATCGTCGTTGGATTGTTGGCGGAAACACGATGTTGGCGTCACGCGAAAAGCTCTGGTACGCGTTCAACGAGGAGAAACTCGTCTACGTAAAGAGGAAAAACGAAGAGAATGGAAGCGCTGCTATGACGGTGAATCGGGTGGTTGTGCTTCTGGGTTTCGTGTCGGGAGTCGCGGTTGCTGTCATCGGCACCTTATTGTCCCAATACATTGCCAGTTTACCCAAGAATTCACCGAGTAAGTTTCTCCTACGTGAAATCGATTCGATTCCGTTCCAATCTACCATCCCCTCCCCGGTCTCGCATAACCTCTAACGGTAGTCTTCTTTCTCGTTGTCAGATCACCAGGATTATCGGCATGTATTCATCCCGCTTCCATCGGAGGGCAGGTTGAACGTGTACGAAGAAGCTACTCTAGATGTGGCATTCCCGAGCGGTCACCTAACCCGTCAACTCGAAGTCGAAAACAGCGCGGCGTCCACCGCCGAAGCTTTGACGTCTTTGTATTTGGCACTGGAAATGAAGTTATCCGGCAAACAAAAGAAAGCGGTGAAACTGTTTCAACACGCGGTGGCTTTGGCGCCCCGTCACCCGGATATCTTGAATCATTACGGCGAGTTTTTGGAGCACACGCAGAACGACGTTATCAAGGCGAACGAGTACTACGTGCGCGCGTTAACTTATCAACCGAATCACGAAGGAGCGTTGATGAATAGTCAGAGGACGGCTCGGGTGGTGGAAAAGTTGGACCGACGGATGCTCCGGCGTATAGATGAGAAACGAAACGCGTTATCCGCGATACCTGATAACAACGCGGCGTTGATCCGTGCCAAGAAGGAGGCTTACTTTCAACACATTTACCATACTGTTGGCATCGAGGGGAACACCATGAATTTAGCTCAGACCAGGGCGATCGTTGAAACTCGTACCGCGGTCGCTGGTAAGAGCATCGACGAGCACAACGAGATTCTCGGCCTGGACGCTGCGATGAAATATATCAACGCGACCTTGGTCAACAAGGTGGGATCCATCTCCATCAAAGACATATTGGAGATTCACATGCGGGTTTTGGGACACGTCGATCCTGTACAGGGTGGTCAGTTTCGACGGACTCAAGTATACGTGGGTGGTCATGTGCCTCCCGGTCCCGGGGACATACACTACCTTATGGAAGAATTCACGTTGTGGCTCAACAGCGAGAGAGCTATTCGAATGCATCCGGTCAGGTAAAAGAACTCTTCTCTTATCATCCTTCTTTACTATTTTCCCTTACCTTTCTCCCCCGTACAGATACGCTGCTCTGGCGCACTACAAGCTGGTACACATACATCCGTTCTCCGATGGAAACGGTAGGACGTCCCGTTTGCTTATGAACATGATCCTGATGCAGGCTGGTTATCCACCTGTTATTATTCATAAGCAGCATCGGCACACGTACTACGAGAACCTTCGAATAGCAAATACCGGAGATATCCGACCGTTCGTTCGATTCATAGCAGAGTGTACCGAACAAACGCTCGATCTGTTTTTGTGGGCAACTAGCGAGTTTTCGAAGCAAGTACCCGCCCTCAGTCAAGATACCCTATTTACCGAGAGACCAAGTACAATCGCCTTGGAGGACGATTCCAGCGGCACGGGCGACGACGACGAGGACGACTAAGGCTAAGATTAGTGCCCGAGCTATTATTTTCCTAAACCAAAGATTCAGATAGGAGCTACACCGCGCACAGACATCCTCTTTCCTTTCATTTACCTTCGCGATGTACCTTTTACGATTCGTCCAGAGCACCGCCAATGTTTCCAATTTCAAGAGTATCACACTTCGTCGACCATTCTCCCAAATTGTAATATGCTTCCACGTATAGTTTCCGTTCCCTTCTATCCTATACGCGCCAAAACAGTCGACACGCAAAAACGGCGAACAGTGCGAAACTCGATCCAAGACTGTGATCTAACGTAAGGTATTACAACGAAAGATGATGTATATTTAAGTAGGCAAATTTTAAACCTCGTCGATATCGTATCTATCGTACGTATCGTGGATATATCCTGTATATATTTATCGAGAAACGTGCAGTCGCTACATGCCGATCAAGTTACTTACCATGTAAATAATTATTATGTAAATATATCTATAAATATATATATATATACTACGCGACGTTTAATAAATCCGTTATTTTGTAAATCAGCGTTGGTGTATATTTCTTTTACCGTCTTGTTATTCTATACAAATTTACGCAAACATGTTTGTCGGTACGTTAAACGGACCCGCCATTCAATCGATCGTCGTTTATTTTTCACGCAACAGAGATTTTTCTCGGACGCGCATGTGCTGCGAAAGAGAAAGTTGTAAGTGTAAAGCTCTTTCTCTTTTCCGCTTCTGCGGAAACGTTCTTCTCGTCTCTTTTCCCGCCAACCGATCGAATTCGCCAACGAAACACGTGTGAAACGACATGCCGCGTTCGATGTTGCGCGATTCGATAATAACAAGGCAAAAGAATATTGGACGCTCCACTTCTACGAAACTTTAATTTTTTTTTACGCCTAATAAAACATTATCGACGTTTCGTCGGAGAAAGAAACGATACAGAGATAATACGCACCGGTTTCAAGCGCGTTCCATTAAAATATGTATCACGAGTGAACAAAATCATTGCGTTCTGGTTACGCTAGACGTGCAAATTTCTCTTTTTATATGCAATATAACGATGTAGTTTTAATCTATATAAATACACTTCTATAAAAATCATATTTAGCCAACAGCGTAAGTTGACGATCTATCATCCTTTGATCTTCTTTTCTTCTCACATCCGTTCTCTCTTTCGTGCGTATACATCTCTCTCTCTCTCTCTCTGTATATCTATCCCTCTCTCCCTATCAATCACCTATTCGTAGTACTCGGGGTCCGTACGACGACGTTCGAGACGGTCGGTTCGGCAAGAAAGGTGATGTATGCAGTGTACGCTGCGAACATTCTCTTTTCCGCGAAAGAAAAGGGTGAGAGAAAGAGTGATTACGAAAGGAAGCGATAGCGAGTAGGTGAACACGTGTTAGTACATCGACTTCCGACACTTAAAAGGAAAGGAATGTAAAATAATAAGAAATGAAAAAAGCGGTCAGCGTAAAAATGTCTAAAAAGAAAGAAATGTTCGAATAGTACAATCGAAAAGATCGAATCGAGCTTAGAGCGGTAGAGTAATATTAATATTTTCTTAATAACTAACTATCGTATTCTCGAAATCAGTCATTTGGTTCGTTAGGAATACGATGTGCGTAGAAAATGTCGTTGCAGCACGAACATTCCACCCATCCGATACACACGGCTTTTATCGAGGTTGCTTTTTCTTTACCTTTTTTTCCTCGAAAGCAACACTGGACACCGCGATACCGAATGTCTTTCACTAGCGATATATTCTCTGAGAAAGATAGTGCGCGCGCGTGTTGTCGGCGGTACAACACCCGTTTGGCCGTAACTGAGCAACTTATGATTTCGGTAGAAAACTAAATTTACGCACGAACAGAGACGACGATTACGACAAGAACGATCTATCAAAGGCCACGGATCGAGATACCTGTTTAAGCGTAGTAACGCGAAACGCGAAACGCGTCAATGAAAAGAGTAACGTTCGCACGCGTACGTTAATATGTTATGCTCTCTTAAAAATTCGATCCAGTTGAAATTAGGCAACGAAAATTAGGCAATTGAAATTGGACGATTGACGAGAAGGCTTTCCGTCTCTAATATTTCCAACGAAAGACGAAGGATCGAAATGTTTGTTTAAAAGAAGGAAGGAAGGAAGGAAGGAGAACTTGTTTCACCGTACGTACACACCATACATCCATAGACGCACACATACAATAGGATACAGACGCAACATTCAGCAGCAGCAGCGGCAGCGGCAGCAACAACAACAACAATAGGCAGTCATACGCACGTTCATCGATTTAGTCGCACCCAGTGAGACTTATCTACCGATTATTTATCATTTCGTCGTCGTCTCTCGCGCTTATTTAGAAACCGATAGAATGGGAAGGTATGGGTGGATTCGATCGCAAACATAAACGCGTGTGAAAGAAATAGGAGGGACGAAGGGAGAAATAGGAGAGGAAAGGCGGCAACTAGCATGGACGGGGATCTGCCGGCTAGAGCTCTCTTCGTCGGCTATCGACGACGGACCACCACCCACGGACAAAGTGACGAGAGATAGAGAGGGAGAGAGGTCGACGGTTTGAAGACAGCTTTTTCGTTTCCCTGCTCACTCTCTTCCTCCCAGCCTGCTCTCTTCTCTTCGTCTCCTCCTGCCCCACCCCTCCTTCATTAGCATTGTCGCTCTCCTTCGAATCGTCTTGGTCATTGTCGTCCTAGTCGGTCCTAGTCGTCGCCATAACCAGCAGATGTTTCTCTTCACGCATCATCCATCTTTCTGTGTCACGCGTAGGAGGATGCATCCAGGCTTAATTATACCGTGAATTACGAGTTCGCGTCATCTTCTGGCTGATCTGTTCCTCTTGCAACAGCTGCCCGCGGAACTGACTCACTTGGTCTATCGCAGCGTTCAAGATGTTGCGCTGCAGCACCAGTAGCTGCTCCCACTTTTGGGCATACTCTGCAACAGAGAATGCGGTTTGAATGCTTGGCTGTGCTATCTCTTGGTACTCGCGATGCCGAATGGAAGAGAAATCTGGTGAATATCTGCGTGTGAGAAGATAAGCAGGAATTTCGACGTCAACTGCCCCACCCGCGTCGACTGTTCCCTTCGAAACCAGAGAGAATACGCAACACGCCGCGGCAGGGTACACAATCGTTCGCTGCGATATAACGCATTACGTGTTAGTGCGTGTTCGGAGCGTGTTCGAAGCGTGTCGGTTAGGTGAAAAATATCCGCTCGCTTTCTCGTTACAGGCTAGAGTTAGTGCGGAGGAAACACAATATCGTTACATTAGCAATCCAGAAAAATAATATTTATTAACAATATCATCATGTGTGTTGTACACTAAGCGGAATGCACCTGCTAAAAATCGATCGTTCGGCGTTGGCTCGGGGTTGGTGGAAAGTGGAAAAGTAGCGCGGTTCTGTTGTGCCACGGAAAAAGGAAGAAGAGTTTACTTTGGCTCGTGGCAGAAAACAAGATCCGACGATACTAACGATAAGAGAGAGAAAAACAAAAAAAAAATTCAACTCTGTCCACCCTGCCGCGATGCTGCCGGTCCCATCCAATTCTTTTCATTTGCAACGAGTCTCGTTAAACTGTTAAACGATTCGAATTTACGGATAGCCTAAGGATAAATTGTGCGGCTAGTGTTTGTGATTGTTACTTTTTTTAGGGCTTCGATGTAAATGCATTGATGATGCTCCCGCGAATCGTGACTCGTACGAACGTGTAATTAGTTGAACTTTAGTGCGTATTAAGCAAGCAAGTTTCGTCTTTATACATGTATATGTATGTATGTATGTGTGTGTGTATATATATGATTGTGAATCGAATGAATTCGTACCGTCGGAAAACTGTTTTCTCTCTATCAGACGTCTACGCAACGAGAACCTCCTCAGGTTGGCCGAGTCAAACTTTGTTCTTTTCCGTCTCAAATCTGCAAGGGTTTCGTAACGTGTTACGTTCAAACGTGTCGTTAATGTTGTTGTTATTGTTGTTGTGTGGTTGGTGGTGGTGTTCGAGCCTTTGCATCCTTTTACGGGTAACTAGAAAGCAACGATGATTTTTGTGCGGCAAATGCGCACCACAAAAGCCTCGTATCTTGTTCCTATACATACATATGTATACCCCTAGACGTCCCTATTACGTTTAGCGAGATTGCTATTCGCTTCCCTAACAGTTCCGTTCTCTATAAAATCAAACTCGAATACCCAATCGAGTGGGTGAAAATAAAGAACGCGTTCGTTGGAGCACAGAGGGAGTTTATTGTCCGCAAACTGCTTCGACTATGTTGTCACAACATTTAGTCTAACGGGAGAAAAATAAAAAAGAAGTAAATAAAAGAGAAACTAGTTAAAGTTTAAAAAAACGGTTACCGAGGTCACAAGATAGGAAAATAGAGGAGGGATAATAGAAAATAATTGGGTGTGCGAAGAATGGCAGTGAACCAAAGAGATTTATCACTGTTGCGCTGTCGTTACGTACATGAAAAAGGCCACGTAGAGGCCGGGTAGAAACGTAAAGAGAACGATGTTTTTGAGAAACGAGAGTAAAAAGTTGCAAAGTTTGAATGTGTACGAGAATAAGGAAGGGCGTGTTTCGTCGTTTCGGCGGAATCTTTTTCCACTTTCCAAATACTTCTCCTCGATCGTTCCGTTTCGCTCTCCACAAGCCGCAGTCCAATTCTCCTGCGGTATGTTGAAGTGGTCTTTACGTTTCGCCTTTTCGTTATTCTCGCTACTTTCGTCGCACAGATTGATTTTATTGTAGCAAAACAGTTTCCTCTTCACCGCAGCCTTCTCCTCTTGGAACGCTCCCAGGTTGTAATTGTAATCGTTCTGATCAACGACGCGCTCGCGATCGTTATCAGCCCCGCGGAACGAGTGAAACGCTTCGACTTGACCCCTCTTGTCACGGAGGGACGAGTATTTTTTCACACGGTCGTTGAACGTGCCGGACCAGTGGTACTTTTGCGTTCTCTTTTTGCCAACGCTGCACCGTTTAAATGGTTGCGAGCGACTCAACGAGGTCCAGCGATCGTTTTCCGAGCGATCCTCGATACACGACGAAGACCTTGCATAACTGGTGTTTACCGTGACGCGGAACGCCGTTCGAGCAACGCTCGACAACGACTCGCAATCGGTATCGCACGAACTGCTGTCGCTTTTACAACGTTCCATCTCGTCTCTCCAAGGGGACCTTAACGAACTCTTTGTCCTCGCGTCAATGATCCTATTTAGATCGGACCAGGCGTCACCGTCCAAAGCGTTGTGGACACGGTCGTGCATTGGCTCGGGTATCCTCGTTGATGTTGCCGTCGTCGTCGTCGTCGTCGAGGTGGTCCTGCCATCTTCTATGTTCCGTTTTAACAGGTAGCCAGCGGCGTTTGCCTTACCTTTAGCGCGTGAATCTGTCGCAAAATTCCACATACACAATAACGCTTGGAATTCCATGGTTTTTTCTTCTCTTTTCACCGTATTTATTTAATTTTCTGCCGTGGGGACACGTATATTTATTCAATTTACGCGCGTCGTTTCCTCGAAACTGCGTACGCAGTATAGTCGATCGACTAGACTTTTCGAAAGGAGAACGAAACAGACACGACGAGGCGGAACAGACATGCGTTATCGAATTGTCGAAAGAAAAAAAAAAAAAAAAAAAAAGAAAAAGAAAGAAAGCGGAAGAAAGAGACTAGAGATAGAAAAAGAACGATTACGTAGGGGCATGCAAAAGAGTAGGAACGTGTTGCGTGTGTCGGAACAAGAGGCGTGAGTAAAAGTTGCAGAATCCTCGAAATCGAAACGAAAGATGGAAAAAGAGGAAATGCGCTGGTGCTTGCAATGTATGCATACGCGTGTAAAACTCTAAACTGACGATTCGTAAAGACGGAGTACGAGGACACGTCTGAGAGTCTTACCTTCTTGGTCATAGTCTACTTCGTGGGTCGCGGTAAATACGCTTTGCGCGCCACTCAGAAATCTGGTCGTATTCTCTATGACCATTTTGTGCGTGTCCAGAACTTCCTCTTCCAGCATTTGTAGCGCCGACACTGCTTCGTGGAACGTGTAGAGGTCCTGCGAAATCTCGCCCTCCTGACGAAGAGAAGGACGTGCGAACAGAGGATGAGATGAAAGTACAACAAGGAGCAATCTCGGTCGAACGGTATTTCTAAACGATTCCAACTTACGTTCAGCGATCGAAGTTGGGCCAAATCACTGTCCGACAACGCGCTGTCGTTCAGCTGTTCTTCTATCTTCAATTCCCGTTCGTCGTCGGTTGGGGAAACTTTCACTTCCGTCGGATCGGTCGCAGCTAGCTCTTTCACCCTGTCGGCGTATCTGAGGGTGTTGAGCGAGTGCTCGCAGGAACTCATTCCCGGACTGATCATTGCTATCTACGAACGGGCAATTATATCGCGAATAGTTTCTTTTCACAACAGGCAACTGGAGAATTTCAACGAATTACCATGCAAGTTTTAGATTTTTCGCCGATGAAGCTGTCCCTCAACACTTGCGTCAGCTTGCTGGCTCTGAACGGTAAATGCGTACCCTTGCGACTCAACGCACGGATGCATTCTTTAAGCGCTAACAACGACTTGTTTATCTCGGCTCCTTCCATTCCTACGAACAACGACGGTTCGGAAGCGATGCAGGGTAGGGACCAGGAGATTTCAGATCGATCGAAAACTTACGAGTTTGTCTGTTGGCGGACGACGTGTCCGCTCCTCTTTCGTTACCCGCAAGATCGATCAGAGAGAATTTCCCGTGAACTTTGTGCGTGCCCGGCGTCCGCGCTATGATCTGAAAGACCGCGTGTGATCGCGATGAGTTCGAGTTGGCACTGGTCTGTCCGCTGGTCCTGGCACTGTTCCCGTGCTGGATCAGCTTCAGCACCTCGTCGCAAGTCTCCACCACCTTCTCCGTCAATCCCACTATTTGTACCTGCGGCATGCGAAATGTGGCAACGTTAACACACGTGCTCTCTTGGGTCGAAGAAACGAAATTCGTACGTACCTGTTGCTTGCCGTCTTCCAACACTCGAAGCTTCTCTTTGTTGGCCAACAGATCGAACACCTTGCCGGAATAGATTTCGAAGAAGCTGGCGGAAATCACTAGATTCAAAGGACGGTACTTGGAGAGCGTGAGACACTTGAATACGTCCTTGGCCACCATCGCGTATATGCCTTTCTTGCAGTCCTGCGTTTTCCCGTTAAAGTCACCGCCCATGGTGTGAGTTTTTCCGCTTCCCGTTTGCCCGTAAGCGAAACACGTGGCCATTCCACCCTCGAAGATAGTCTGAACGAGAGGCTTGGCGGTGTACTTGTAAACGATCTCGTTGGTGCAGGTTTCGTCGAACGCGTAATCGAATCGAAAAATTTGGTTCTCCAAATATTTGGTTAGGTCTACTTTTGCCTTCGGCTCGTGAACCACCATCTGGTCCTTGCTGGGCACGCTGATCACGTCCACCTCTTTCCGCGTCACCTCTTTCTTGTTCAACGGACGTTTCCGCACGCATACGGTGATCTGATGATCCTCCACGATGTCCGTTTCTCGCAGAGGCCTGAAGTCTATGCTGTTTTGATATTCCCTGCGAACGGAAATGGACGTTGTTGGTGGTGTCGGCATCGTAAGGAATGGACGAATCGACTGACCTTATCATAGCGAGAAATTCCCAGTTCGGATTGCCCGGGTCCAAATTCATCAGAGCTTCCTTCTCTTCTTTCAGCTCCGCCTGCCGTTGTCTCCTCTCCTCCCGGTTCTTCTTCAGCCTCTCGACCTCTTTCACCACGTTCGATCGTCTACCTCGTCCGTTTTCAACCTGCGTCTGCTGCTGTTGTTGCTGCTGCTGCTGCATCAGTTGTTGCTGCTGCTGCTTCTGTTTGGCCTGTGCTGCGGCGGTCAAATTGAAGGAAGCGGGCGTCGTAGTTGGAGTGGGTATGGTGGTTATATTCTCGAGCTCGAGCCTGCTCGTTGCCACTGTGTCTCCGTGGCCATTCACGGTGCTGCCAGGTGGCATTATGTTGGTCGGTCGACCCGCTTGTCGCGGCAATTGTCTGTTGGAGCCGGCTGCAAACGATACATGAGTCGCGAGAACCGTCCAAGAGGATTCCGACGGAATGGAGGGTAGCGAATTCTTCTCCACCCTCGAGTAGCAAGTTCGAAGGGAACGATCGCGCGGTGGTTACCGTGTTTAACTCTCTCCTCGATGTTCGGCTCCTGGTCGATCTTATTTCTCTTCCCGAAACAGTAGCTCAACGGATCGAACCTCATGACGACGAACACTGACCGCGAGATTTCGATCGCGAATCGGCCGCGTTTGCGGGGGAAATAGAGAAAGGGGAGGGGGCTCGGAGAAAGCGAGCAGCGCGCGACGTGGCTGTTCTGTCCAGTAAACTACGACGTCGTCGTGCATCGTTCGTCGAGGTCCTTGCCCTTGCACGCTTTTGCATACGGCGCAGGAGCGTGGACGGCGAACGCTCGGAGAAGCCAGGCCACGCGCTCCTACAACCCTGCCTACCTATTTACGTTCGCGGAAAATCGATTCGTTCCTAGACTCACCAATCCTATTTACGATCGCGACATTCCCGCTAAACCCCGCCGCGGAAATTTCGAGGGTGGGAAGCTTATACTTCCACGCGACGTACCTTTCACTGGAATCGATGGCTTGGTAGAATGCTGCAAAAAAAAAAACAGAGAGAACATATCGCAACGTCTTCGATCGGTGTTGTAAAGCTCGCTGCTTTATAACCCAATGATGCTTGAAGAGGAGAAAAAAAAGACGACAAAATGAAAGAGAAAATCATAAAGTGGGTGAAACGTTGGTCGACAGCCAAGTGTACGGGAAAACGGGTGAAACGCGTTGATCGAAACGCTGTGTCGAGAAATGTTGGTGGAAAAGAACGTAACGTTGTTTCATCGCAACCGGGATGAGACGCGTGAGAATGATCAAGCGGAGGAAATGGCAAGACATGTCGTATCGAGTGCGATCGATGCCCGGAACGTGGGAGGAACTAGGGAAGCGAACAAAGAGTGGAGGAGGAGGAGGAGAGCGTGGGATCGGCACGTTTACCGAAAGAGAAGAAATGACTCGTACAGGAAGCGTTGCGGATGCAAGGCCGTTTCTTGCGGCGTGACCACTGTGTCGTCCAAGGGAGCCTTCCTCTTGGTTCTCCGACTCGTCCAACCCCTCGTCCTCTTCGCCGGAAAAGTCCTGCGTTTCGTTTCGAAGGATTTCGCGACAGAGAAGCGATTCGATTCGATTCGATTCGATTCGATTCGATTCGATTCGATTCGATTCGATTCGGGAGCGAGAAGAAAGGAAGGAAAAGAGAGGCGCGTCCCGGTAGAGATTGCGGAGACGCGGGAGGCGATGAGACGACGATGCGTATTGGGAGTTTCGATCGGTGATGATCCATCGTCGGCCCAAGTCCGTGATAATGAGCAGCGTCCATGGAGGAAAAAATATGTCATCGTGTTAGTAGCGGGAACGACGAAGAGACGTTGATCGTCGTTGCTCGATCGGTGCACCTTTCCCTCCTCTCCTCGTTGCACCGAACGAGCGAACGCAGATGACAGGTTGTACTAGCCATCGTTCGAGGCGCGCGTCGATCGTGTCGTGGTAGTGGTTCCGGTCTGGCTGTGGGTGTGTGTGTTGTGTTGTGTTGTGTGCGCGCGCGTGCGTGCATACGTTTACGCGCGCGCGTATGATTCCACTACTTTTTTCTCTTTACTTTTGTTTTTTCCGAACGAAGAAAGGAAGGAAGGAAGGAAGGAAGGAAGGAAGGAAGGAAGGAAGGAAGGAAGGAAGGAAGGAAGGAAGGAAGGAAGGAAGGAAGGAAGGAAGGAAGGAAGGAAGGAAGGAAGGAAGGAAGGAAGGAAGGAAGGAACGAGCGATACGTACCCTTGGTTTCGAGGGCATCGACCCGTCGCGACAATTGTTCATCTGAACAGGTGGTGGTCCCATGGTTTTCGGAGTCGTGAGGTCGGGATTCAAGGCGAGGATCGCGTCGATCTCCACCTGAAACCGAGGCGACAAAGTGTTCGTTAGGTGTTTAGGAGTTTCCTACCTCCCTACGTTACTACCTCTCTCTCCTTTCTCGAACCATTCTACGGTGACAGTGCGCTGTTCCCAATTAATGCCAGAGACGACTGCCGAATGGATGCGACCTGAAACGAGAACGCAACACGGCATAGTTTCGATTTCAGAGGGTAAACCCCGTCCTGCCGCGTGACCGTAATCGCAGACAATGCGGGAATCGATTGCTGTGACGACGGCTGTGACGACGGGGATGGTTCGATAAATGCCACGTACATATGCACTTATATGGATCGTTGGCGTGGGTGACTGGGAAGTTTAAACGAACGCGCGTTCGCGTTCCAACAGGGGTTGTTCGCCAGGGAGGCGGGGGAACGGAGGACGGATTCGTGGATGACGCAAGAGGAGATGAGACGAAAGGTAAGGTAAGGTAAGAATCTCGCGACGGGCATCCTTATAAGGTTGCGGCGCCCACGTGCGGCTCGACCACGCGCGGCTCGCTTTCGATTTCGGACAAGGCCTACGCGACGCGATCGCGATCGCGATATCTCGCGACGTCGAGATATTCTCGCTCCACGTCGTTGTTCCCGGCATTCCCGAGGCACCGGGGGGAACTGGAGTCGGCCACTTGTTGCGTTCCTCCGGCGAACGCGTCGTGCGCCGACACGCAACCGCCGCCTACGGTAAACGTTGGTATCACGGACGCACGCGACGCACGTCCAGATAATACGATTGTTTTCGTCGAAGGGACTACGTGGACGGGTGCAGGCTAGAAATCTATTATCGCGTGTATAACAGGTCCGAAATTGGGCGGGCCGTGTACGTACGGTAGGTAACTGTATACCGACTCTCCGCGACGGGATCTTTCGCCCTTCGATCGATCGCAAGCAAGCACAACACGACGCGACTCTCTCCTTTATTGGCCATAGTTCTGACTCACTCGTTCGCCGAGAGACGGAGACGACGAATAAATAAAATCGAAGGCGGTCCAGAGACATCGGTTTTCCCTTCGAGTCATACGTTGCATGCGAAACGAGGGCGAGGTGGCGATTTCTTCGAGGAAGAAAAATCGACCGTTGGTGTCGAACGTTTGAACAATTTCTAGGGGCGTTCGCGCGCAGCATTTGGAGCGCGTAAGAGGAACGCGATTAATGACTCGAAGGAAACGGTCCGGTCTGGTTGTACGAAAGAGACGCGTCGCCGCGGTGAAAGGATATCCGTCCCCGTCTTCCAGCAGCTGGATCGCTAGTACAGCGAACCGCGTCCGTCTAACCCCGTGCCCCAGAGCTTGTGCACCACATTTCCTTAGGATGTGCTGCGCACGAGCCCGGTTTAAAGAAACGAACGAAAGAAAACAAATATGGCTACGACGTGGGATACGTTAGCGTTGCCAGGCGAAACGCAAGGGCGATTATTTATATGTACATACACAGGAGGGAGCTGCGCGCAGGTGTACACGTACCGCGACAGTATAGCAGATAGCTGACCAACTATGTACTCGAGAATTAGGAGCAACGTGCCGTGGCAGCTAGTCGAAAGATGGTTCCCCGGTCGATTGTTCGTTGCACGAGAACCGAGACGCTATGTACTCGCGAAAATCTACGACACGACGAGCAACGTTTCCACGGGGAAAATGCCACATGCCGCGTGTTGGCACATGTGTCGCGGTACCGACGTAAAAGTGGTCGGTGGTCGGTGTTCGCGCCCCGTTATCCGTCCACCGCGATTCCACAGATAAACGAAATAAAAGGAAAAAGGGAAAGGCCGAAGCTAATTCTCTCCGTGCATCTCTTCGCAGTCGTGCTCGATTTTCGTTGGAACCAGACCCGCGATAGTTGGCGCGTGCGATCGACCGTCTGAAAAGGTCTAAAAATACTTCCGCGAGATGCGTTACTCACCGTCCGTCCTCTTGATATTTATGCTGTCGCCGGTCCCGATGTTGCACATACCGTGGTCCATGGTCATTTAGTCGCGTTCTCACGCCGTAGCTAACACTGTAAAACGACCGGTTCTTCGCCGAACTGAACACAACAACGACGACCACGACGACCACGACCACAACCGACGACGATGACGATGATGACGATATCGTGGTTGACGCAACGAGAACGCGACGATTCTCGCGAGAGAAGCCTTACGAGGAGTGTATAGTTCGCGAGACTTCCGAATTCGACCGTTGACAGTTACGGCTGCGTTCGCATTCAAAATCACGCGGCGGTGCTGCGTTCTTCTCCTCCGCCGTACTAGTACTTTTCCCTGGCCGTCACCGTCGTTGCTGCTGCTGTTCTGCTCTATTTTGCTCGTACGCGCTGTCGTAGTTTCCGTACCGTTCCTACCGCTGCTACTGCTGATTGTCGCAGTCGCAGTCACAGTCTCGCCGTTGCTGTTGCTCGCCGCCTCTCGCCGTTGTATATTTTCACGTCAGGGACGTCGCCGATCCGTCCAAGGCACGCCCGTTTTCCCAATTCTCTTTTAAACCGATACGTCGCGTATTCCGAGCGACAGCACGCTCTTCTTTCACCAAATTCAACGTACGCCAAAGTAAAGACACCACGACTCGATATTACATACGGAGATTCGTTGAATTTCACGAACGAGATGTTTCCGAGATTTTGTGCCGGGATACTGCCAGTGTCCGTTATTGACAACGGAAAGACTGCGAGCGCCAACTTTCGGTCGACCACCACCACCGCGACATCTATTACACTTCGTGTTTTTTGCCTCGGATAGCTGTATCCTTCTGCCATCTATCGGCCGCTCCAACCGTTACATTTTACGTCCGCCATTTTCTCCAAGAGAAAGAAGGAAGAAAGAACGAGCGGGAGATTGAATTTTCCGTTTAATTGCGACGTTTTATTCGAGAAAGATACATTTCGATTCGTCTGTGAAACAGTTGAGAAGAGTAGGCGTGGAATCATTTGGGAAGAACGGCTCGTCGCACCAGCGACTTCAGTTCCTTCAAATCGAAATGTTGGCCGGTTTCAAATCGATCTACGATTCGTTTCAACCTGAAAGCAACGTCCCGCGCGATTAGCAAAAGTTGGCGTTCGCGTTCGCGTGCGCGTGCGCGTTCGCGTCACGGTACGTGAAAATCGTCTTACGTCTCGAAGCGTAGATGACTGGTCGAGGGTAGACCGCCTCGTTTGATCTTTTCGTATACCTGCGATCAGATTAATCACATTTTCTATCGGGTATTTATTGAAACACGTTGTCGAAACGGATCGGATCGTTCTAGACTCTAGACCTACCTCCAACGCTCGTTTAACGACATCTTCGTCCAATTCGGATATTCTCGCCACGTGATGCGCGAGACTGCGCGTGGCGCTGCCATTGGTCAGTCGATAGAGAAAGGCCACCGATTCGTCCTCGTTAATCGTGTATTCGAACGTCTGGAAGAGTGGAGAGGAATTTCGGTGGAACGGTCCTGAGAAGAACGATTCGTTAAGAAAGTTTCGTCACCTGACACTCGATCAAAGATGATCGACGGAGAAACGGGAGCACGGTGTATGCGTGCGTAGCGACAAACACGTGAGGGCAATCGGCGCCCCTTTCGACGAACGCGTTCAAAACGGCCGCGACCAGCGAGAATCCGCTCGTTTCGGACGTTCCTCTGTCCAATTCGTCCGTTATCACGACCGAGTTGGGCGTGGATGCGCGTAAAGCAACGTTAATCTGAAATACGAACGTTTCTTTCGTTTGGTCGGCCCATCGAGCGAGTAAGGCGACGAACCTACCTGCCGAACATTCTGCAGAAAGGAGCTCGCGTTTAGTGCGATGCTTTCGGTGTTGGACATTTGGGTTAGGATATGGGTAACTGCCCCTATCGTGGCGGATGTTGCAGGAACGTAAGAACCTATGTGAGCCATGAATACGATCAGTCCGATTTGTTTCAGATACACGCTCTTGCCGCAAGAATTCGGTCCTATTAAAAGTTTGATCAAGCTGTTGCCGTTGCCAGAGGAAACGTGGTTCGGGACGAAGGTGGTGGCGCATTCCATCAACGGGTGACGTCCCTCGGTCACGTCTAGAATCTTCGAATCCGTTACGTTCGGTCTGGTGTAATTATAATCGCGCGCCGCTTTGTAGAACGCGAGTAGGCTGCAACGGTGGAGCGCGCTATAATCACTCCTCCAACGATAACGGTTCTACTACTCTCTACCTACGTGTCTAATTCGGCGCATAGTTGAATCGCCTGCAAAATTTTTCCGGTATGTTTCCTTACGTACCGTACCAGCTTTTGCATTATATGATTTTGCCGCACGGCTATCTTCAACACGATATCGCCCACGGTCTCGTCCAGTTCTGCAATCGTTCGCGATCAGAAATTTCGTCTTGCGACTCTTACGCGGAGGGGAAAAAAGAGACCTTTGGCCGAAGAGCTTTTGTAGTAGTGCACCTGATTGATGGAAAACTTGAATTCCAAATTTGGCAGAGTAACGTCCTCGGGTGGAGTTGGATTCCATTTGTTTATCGCTAGAACGTAACCGATGTTTGGTAGATACAACATATTGCATCCCGTGACAGAAGGCGGAAGATGTTCTCGCATATCTTTCTCTCCCATTCGCGTGAGCAATTCGGGTAAGGTGCGTCGCACGTGATCCACTGGCAAGGAAGAAACGCGTTACGATGGTATACGTGGAAGAAATACCTGTGTATGTATTATTATATCAATATCAATAAATAGGCACGTTCGTCCAGGAGAGGATCGACGTTGGGTCGAACTACCAGCTTCCCCTCTCGCCTGCTCTCGCCGAAATCCACGATATACTCGATAAAGTACTTGACGTATTGCATCTCGGTGGTCACGCTCTCGGCGATCCGCTTGAATAACTCTAATTGTTCCGCGTGTTCTTCGCATATGTCAGCGATAGAAATTAGACGCGAGACGGTCTGAAAAGTAGATCGAGGTAAAGAATGTAAAGAAGGTAAAGATCGGTAGAGGCAGAGGTAAGTACCTTGTGCACTTTATACCAGTTGGATGCTTTCGCTTGAGGTCCGGAGCAACAGGTGAGCACGGCGTTGTTCAAACGATAGACCTGTTTCAGACAAGAGGATAAATTTTCCACGACACTTTGGTTGGTTGGATCGAGGAAAAATTCCACCACGTTGAACCTATGCTCGAGGAGCGCGAGATTTCGCGTCGGATGATGTAGCGTCTTCCTGCGGGTACGAGAGAAACGATAGCCTGGCGAGGTACGAGAGAAACGATAAACCTAACCGCGAGATTTACCACAAGAACTGCACTCCGGGTCTCGAGTGGCAGTAACCGTTGAACAAGGAGAACAGGCTGACACCTTTCATCTTCGTCACCGTTTTGCCAAATTTCAAGAGACTCGGATGATCCGTGACTTGAACGATATTCAACGCCTTGTAGCTATCTTCGTCCATCATGACCAGATCGTGGCTTGGTATCGTTTTGTAAACAGCACCGTTGTAATACCACCAAATACATACGTATATGTATACGAAATGTATAATATGTGTATCTAACATAATACGGTGGTGGCGGACTTACAGCCAGATGTAGTTTAACGATACGAACGACGGTTTCCCGGAGGGATCCAACGCGATGTTGTTCCAGTGTTTATCCACGAAGAATAAAAGCGAGCCGAGCGCGTGGATCATCGCGCAACATTTGAAATTGAGTATGCTGTTCAAGAAGGTTCGTCTGTCCGCGTTGCTCGCATTCTTCGGCTCGGATTCCAGTCGAAGACACTTCACCCTGTGAGCACAACGTTCGTAGTTGTGCTCTTTTCTACACGTTACTTTCAACTGGGCGTTACACGAATTTGTTTCCCCGTTCGACGACACTTGGCTCGTCAGTATCCTTTTTACGGCATTGGTAAAGGCAGCGGGCGCGGCAGCGCTCGTAACCACGTAACGCGGCAAACATTGTCTGTAGAGAGCTTTCATCTTATCCAAACGTTCCACGTCGTCCATCGTGTCCTCCATGACGAATAATTCCGACGTAACGATGTTGTAGTAAGCTGCCCCGAGGTGATTGCTATTCCAAATCACCGACAAAATCATCTACAAAATAAATAGGCGCGAAAATTTCATCACACACAGGCACGCGTACGCGATTGCACATCGAGTGACACGTGCCTCGTCTGTGTCTTCGAAAATGGCGTGTTCGGGTAGCTTGAAATCTCTCGCATTTTCTCTACTTTTCGATCGCGACATTCTGCCAGCTACCGTCCTCGATTCTTCTTCACGGTCGTCGTCGCTACTCTCTGACATTAAACACTCGAATTCGGTTGGTCTTGAAGGAAAAGAAAGAAAAAAGAAGAGAGAGAGAGAGAGAGAGAATAGGAAATGAGAAAGAAAGCAGGAGGGTGGCAATGTCGTAATAGGAAGATCGAAGAGTTACATGTGTACGCTCGAGCGCGTGGTTCTGAAAGTTTTGGATGTTGTGCTGAACGAATAGGCCACGGTAGTTGGGAGTCGTGGATCCATCTCGACATGATCGGTCGGTTGCATTTCGTGGAAATAATTGGCGAGCGAGATTGGTAAAGGAGCAGCGTAAAAGTCAAAGGGAGTACTGCGCATGCGTGGCAGCTTGACGGTGGTATAAGCACAACCAGAGTCAACGCAACAACTATTGCCGAGGTTGAAATGAAACGACGCGTTGTAACAACAAAATGTTATTTTATTCGGGTATATTACATATATACACGCTTGTGCGTTAGATTGGTTCGATGGTAGGAATAAGAAGAGTCAAGTTGGAATGGACGGAGGGGGTCGAGGGTTGAAGGAAATGGGCCTGTACGCTTTTTGTTTGGTGAAAGGTTGTACTCCGCTTAGTATAAAGTCGTGGCTAGGATTCCTGGGACGTTTGGTTGATTCGACCAGTGGCGAGTCCTCCTCCGAAGTTGCCGCGTCCTCGCTTCGCCGTGGACTACCGGACCTGCTTAACGTTCGTGCGTTCGTTTGTCTGCGTTCCACTTGTCTCACTCGTCCGTGGCGCGTTTGTCGAATCGACGCGACGCAAAGATTCAACCGATTCGAGAATTCGCGTACACGTTCCACGAAAATAAACGGATAGAAAAGGAACGAATGGATAGAAATTCGGTGAATCTTCCTGTCGCGGATCGACGCGCGATTAGCTTATCTTTACTGAAGCGTTGTTAGATGACTAGAGGCGTTAGGATTATTTTATACATGATGCCCAGCTTAAAACCTGCACGAAACGAAAATGGGACGAGGAACGATTAACGATCGTGGGTTGTGACAGAAGGCGAGTCGTCTCTCGTGAAAACGTTCCGCTTGCACATTTCGTGTTTCGAAGAGCAAGGA
>NW_017100319.1:343093-344574 GCF_001263275.1 Habropoda laboriosa | reverse complement strand
CGAGGGAGTCATGCAAATACACGTTGCGTGGAGGTCGAGGTAGGATTAACAAAGGACGAACGTTCCAGCGAGAAAAATGTAGCGTATAGGTTGCGAACGTACCTAGATCGGTGTGGTTTGCTTTTGATTCCGGTCTGCCTGGAATGCGGCCTGGTGTTTGGCTGCGAGAGTTCGCTGTCGCTGCTCGCGAAAGATGTTCTCGCGATCACGGTTCCGTGCGCAAAGTCTTTCCTACGAAGAGAAGAAGAAGAAAGAGTAACGGAGCTAGGAAAGACCATCGACGGAGAGAAGAAGCTCTCGAGCAGCTACCTGTAGTTGTCCGATCTCGGAGTGGAGTTGCTGGGATGCACGTTCACGTCGACGAAAACGGGCGAACTCTTTGGAATGTCGCAAACGATCTTTGGATGAACGGTGGTCTGCTTGTGATCCAAGTGAGAGGAGGTATCCGGTGACCAGTCATAATACTTTGGCCGGTGACGTTGCTTCGAATCCGACTCGTGGTGTTTCTTCCGGCGAAACTCCGGATCTCCGGACGAAGGTTTCGACAAGTTTCCAGTTGGCAAGGAGGTCGGCGAGGACGCGGTGGAGGATGGCGCACCGTCTGGGTCGGCGCGAGACGTTTGCGATACATCCCAGTCGGGAGTGGGTAGGCTACCGCTGCAATCACCAACAATAAATGGTCGTTTCGGTTCCGGTTCGCTTTAAATCAGGCATACTCACTTGAAATTCTCCTCCATTTCTTTGAATAGTCGCAACTGTTGTCTGATGTTCGCCTTCTCTTTCGCGCGTTTCCGCTGAAATTCTTCCTCGACCTTTCGCATCGCTTCCAGTTCACCCTTCCGCTGACGTTCCCTCGCTTCCACTTCCCTCGACAACTTTTCGGCCAATCTGCGTCTCTCGATTTGCCTGACGGTCGATTGAAATGTGAACCTCCTGCTCTTCGAGCTGCGTTTCGTAGACTTTGTTTCCGCGAGGGTTACTCGCTTGTCGACGTTCTCGCGTAACTCGGGACGATTCATGAACAATTCGTTGCACCGTTCTTTCGTCACGCCTCCGTTCTCGTCGTCGTCGTCGTCGTCATCGTCGTCGCCATCGCCGTCGCCGCCGCCGTCGTCATCCCCGTTGTCGTAACCGTCGATGCGAAAGGAAGCACGATACCCGCCGACTTGTTTCGCGGTGGTCTGTTCGCGAATGATGGTCGTTCCTTCGTAGTCAACCGAAACGACTTTTCTACCGGTAAAGTTTTGTATTCTGTGTTCCGCCTCGTTCGTTTCCGGTAGATACATAACGTGACCACCCGGCGTGAGATAGGAGAAAGACGGAGGTTTCATGATGACCGGAAAGTCGTTTATCTCTCCAGTTTCCCCACGGTTGCTGGTATCGTTCGTTCGCGGGTCTTCTTCCTCGTCTTCGTCTTCGGCCAAATTGTCATCGTCGTCCTCCTCCTCCTCTTCTTCTTCCTCGTCGGCGTCGGCATCGGC
>NW_017100319.1:340962-343007 GCF_001263275.1 Habropoda laboriosa | reverse complement strand
TCGTCGTCGTCGTCGTCGTCGTCGTCGTCGTCGTCGTCATCGTCGTCGTCGTCGTCGTCTCCGTCGTCGACGTTGCGTTGATCGCATTGATCGACGGAGTCGCGACCGGAGAACGGTTTCCAAACGGACGGTGAGATTCTGGTCGCATCGCCGCGAGCTGGATTGTGCTGCAACGAGGTTGGCGCGCTGCTCGACAACAGCCAATTGTCGTCGAGGACATCGCGCGTGCATTTCCGTTGCGGATCGTGGGAGCCGATGCCGAAAGCTCCGGAGACCGATCGTTTGAGCTTCTGCAGAGAATTGAAGGCCGATCCCTCTCTGGGCTTGGCGTCCGCGCCGCCGCCGCCGCATAGGTACGCCCTGGCGTCATCTCTGGGCAACGAGAGGGAAAATACGTGTGCTCGTGGAGGATGATACTTGAAGGGGGTGGGCAAAGGTGGCGGCGGTGGCGAATCGACGCCTGCATCGCTACTCGACTCTTCCCCGAGGTCCTGTTGCGGCGTCCAAGTTGGTCTGGTCACGGTCGTTTTCATTCGATTGATCGTACTGACGTCGAGGGAGTCCTCGTTGACAGCCCCGGCGTCCCCGGATATCCCGGAATCGCCCGACTTGTCGTGCCAACTGCGAGGGCCCAGCGAGACCGGAAATGCCGGTGGAGGTCTCGAGAGCCGTTCTATACGTTCCTCGAACATCACCTGAAAGGCAAACGGAGGAGGGGAAGGTTATTGCAGAGCGAAACGACGCGGCAGCGAGGACTACGAACCGGCATCTCTTCGCTGGCGGTGCTCATGCTCGGGCCCGGCGCTTCCAACGCCGAGAGCAATCTCCAGGCGGCCGATGGCGAGAATCGCGGAATTTCCAGCTGCTTCTTCGGCAAAGTTGGTCGTAGCTTCAGCGAGATGTTCTCCACGACGCTTTTCTCCTGAAAGAGCAACCAAAGTCGTAAAAGCGAAGAAGTGAGGCGAACGTGAAACTTACGTTATCGTCCGTGTCGTCGTTTGGATCCACGTTCGATTTGCCTGCTTTTCGCTCCCTTCCGGCTTCCTGGTCCCCGTCGTGGCGAGACTCGCCATTCGGACACTCGTTCATACCGAAATAAAAAGTCTTTGGAGTGAAGTGCGCCGCAGGGGCGAATCTATCGAGGAAGACGGACGAACGATCGAGCAGGAATCCAAGTTAGAGAGAGAGAGAGAGAGAGAGAGAGAGAGAGAGAGAGGGACTCACGGCTGAGCAGGTTGTTGGTCTTCTCGTTCGATACGGTCGACGAAGAGCAAGTTGTTGGCTTCGCCGGCGATGCAACCGTTGCCTCCCGACTTCTCCGCTGACACGACCACGTCGGGCCACTTTTGTCTCGACTGTTCGTTCCACCGGCCGGGATCCGAGTTCTCCTTGTCGGCCGCGTCCTTGGCAAATCGGCTCTCGGACGGTGGACATTCCGCGACGCTGTTGCGCTTGTCGTTTTCATTGCCGCGTGCTCGTCGTGGTCGGTCCGCGCTTCCAGCAGCGTCCATCTCGAGGTTGCGACTCTTACGCGCATCTTCCGTTTCGCATCGCTGATGACGAGTACGACGATCCTGCGCCGATTCACCGATCTCTAGATTCCCGCTAGACTCGAGCTTGTCGCGAACTCTTCTCGCCACCTGGATCAGCTCCGCCTGAAATTCCGGACTGCTCATGCTCCTCTGGAGCGTGTTCCTTCCATGACCGGATAGTTTGGAGCGTCGCTGGTGAAAACCGGTGGCCGCCTCGACGACCGTCGTCCCGTTCTCGGGACATGGTCCCGCGTTAGAACGGGGAGCGCCGTTCCAACGATTCGGGGATTCTTGTTGTTCGATGGTTCGCGAGGGCTCGCGGCCGGACGAAAGCTGCCAGCTGACCTGGGCCTTCTTCGACTCGGCTCGTGTCTTGAACAGACGAGATCTTCGCGGAGGTGGCTGAAGTTGTTGTTGTTGTTGTTGTTGTTGTTGTTGTTGTTGTTGTTGTTGTTGTTGTTGTTGTTGTTGTTGTTGTTGTTGTTGTTGTTGTTGTTGTTGTTGTTGTTGTTG
>NW_017100319.1:337617-340911 GCF_001263275.1 Habropoda laboriosa | reverse complement strand
CTTTGTACTTTTTTCTAGGCTTGTATCTACTCTCGAGCCGTTCCTTCGACTCTCTACCGTAGACGCGGTGGATATCCTCCCTGGTGGCGATCGAGTGGCCCGCTGGACTGGACCGACGATCGTGAACGGAGGCAGGAGAAATTGGCTCGGGGGAGCATCGAAGATCGGGCTCGCTGCCGAACTTCTTCAACTTGGCGCCCGAAGAGGAGTTCCCGTCCGGCTTAGCGGAGTCGACACGGTAGCGGCAGCAGTGGCGGTCGATCCTTCTCAAACGTGGTTCGACGAGGTTCGAGGCGGAACCGCTTCTTTCCCGAAAGGAGGACGACGGCGGCGGCGGCGGCGGCGCCGGTGGCTCGTTACGCTGAAATTGAAGACAGCCAGACCGGGATCGGTGAGAATCCAGGTTGTCGAGTTTAGTTCTCGAGACACGTTCAGTTTACCTTGGCGAGATCGCGGGAAGACGAGAAGGTCGGCCTACGGCCGCTTATAGTTCCGCCGTTGTGAATGATGTTGCCGTTGTCGGTGGCGCGCAGCCGTTGACTCGGCGGCTCGGGCAGGACCTTGCGAACCGCCGACGGCTGGCCGCGATGCCTGGCGAGCTCCCGCGGGAACGACTGGGACCAACCGCGCGTCGCCTCACACGCGGCCACGCCGTTCGAACAGACGGATGCGGTCTGTTGCTCGCCTCGCTCCCTAGAGTTGTTACTCCCGTTGTTACCCATCTTCCTGCGCCGTCCTTGTTGCTACTGCTACGAGAGCCACGATCGATCCTCCATCCTCCTCTGTGCATCCGTGGCCGATCGAACCTAACACACCTCGATCTGAAACCTAACACACCTCGATCTTGGTTCAGACCGGCGCGAGGCGATCTCTAGCGAACCGAAGCGGAGGGGAAGCGGAGGGCAACCAGCCGCGATACCACCGATAACGGGTTTTGCCTAACGGGTTCGAATTGATGCGATGGGAACCGTCCAAGGAACCTAGCGTCCTTCCTCTTCGAGATCGACAGACGGAAAGAAACGCGCGGCGAGCAAGTTGGCGTTGCGTAAGCACACGTTGCGAAGAGAAAGCTGGTGGCCGTCGTTAAAACAAAGGACGAGAACGCAAGGAGAAGGATCGCGGGAGAGGCTCGTAGAGAGCGTCGCCGAAGAGGAAACGGATAAGGAGATAAAACCTTTTTTAGACGGCCGATCGGAATCGGATCGAGGTCGCGGTCCACGCGCGAAAAAGAAAGTCATCGAGGGGAACGCGCGGACGAGTTCGATCCGGTATATCCGGTGAGAGCGGACAGGCCGCGACGACCGTCACAGGCCCCGTTCTCTCTTCGCTTTCGAAGTCGAGTACGTGCGTTCCATGACCGAAATTCGTTGGACGAGAACGCAACGACTCAAGTACGGACGCGACGCTGATGTCGCGCGAATCACCGTTTCGATTTCTCCGGTAACGGTTCGAATTACGGTATGCCGTAATCGAGCACGGGTTCGTTTCGGATCGCTCTACCGCCGCGGCGCCGTCGCGTCGGTTAACCGTAACGGCGACGCTCTAGGTTTATCGGGACGAGAGCGAGGGCGTTGGAGTAATAGAGAAATGTGGAGGAACGAGGGGAAAGGAAAGCAAAAGCGGCGAACGCTATCCAGGAACGAAGGCGAGTTCCACGGAAGGAGAGCGAGCGAAACGCATAACCGGTTATCGTTTAGCCGGCCGGTTCTTGCCTCTAGCCTTCCTACCTCCAATTCTCGCGGAAAACTACTGGTAATTCGATTTGGTCTCGATTCGCGTACAGCTCTTCGATAGAAATTCCGAACGTCCAACCTCGCGCAGCTCTCCGTCGAGCTCCGCTTTTGGAAGGAACGTCGGTCCACGAGGTGATCGCGGCTGTCCGGTTCTCGCGCGAACCAACGGGCATCGTGGATGAGAGAGGGGAGGTAGTAAAGGGAACGGAAGGAGGAGGCCAGGGGAGGGAGGAGAGAACGGCAGGATGTCAAGAACGAGCACGGATGGGTTTTATTCGCGAGGCATCTGGGTCAAGCAGAGTCGCGCAAGTGCACCGTGCCGCACCTATTCCATTCGCACCTGCGCGCATGCGTCTCGGCTAGGTGACCGCGAGTAATACGTCGCCGATTCGATCGAGCGGACGAGCGGACGAGCGGACCAGCGAAACAGAACCGGAAGCGAAAGAGAATATCATCATCCTCGAGAATAACAAGCCAGCCGGCGAGCATCGTTTCCCAGGAATTTCGGTATGCGGAAGGAAAGCTACGTAGCAGGCAAGGTTCGCGATGCGATTCAGCGAAAGGTGGAGAAAAGAGAAGGGATGTGTGCGTTGTATAGTTGCACGGTTGCTAGCGGCCGTACGAGTTCAGGTGGTGGTGCACACCATGGTATCCACGATTCAGTTTAGCCCTTCTTCTCTCAAAATCCACCTTGATTCTGATTCTGATTCTTATGCCAACAACGCTACACGTCCGTTGCGAAATTTGCCGCGCGTGCGAAGAATCGCGGACGTTTCGTAATTCTCGCTCCTCTTGCAAATCCGTTTAACCTACCACTTCAACTAGATCTCGCCTACTGGCTCGTTGATCTCGCGAAACAACGCAGACCTCGATAACTCGACAAGACGTCCTCGCCGTTGAAGGGCAAACGTAACAACCAACGAGAGAAGTGAAAGTTATCCGCGCGAATTTCCAACTGCGGCTTCCATCTCGATCCTACTGTTCTCTCCGATCGTGAAAATACTCGCGATCCTCGTCTAGGAAAAAAGGAAAAGTCCTAGTCGAAACGGAACGGAACCGAACCGAACCGAAGCGTAACGAAACGATCCAGCGTTGCGTTGGCACGCGAAAGAAAAGAAGAAACGCAAATTCCGAGAGTCGATCGCGCGAGAAGCTAACCGCGTTCTCAGGGAAGTTAAGAGAAAAAAAACTCGTGAGATAGCGTCTCGTTAATTGGGAACTACCGAGCGAAAGGTTCGTTAACGACGCGTACCGTCCTAGTGGCATGCGTCCGCGCGAACCTCCAGCCGAGGCGAGACTAGAAAACGCGCGGCCAAATCGAATCTGTTGGAACGGAGACGATCGACTACTACTACACCGTACAGAACCGCTAAGAAAACTGAACGGTAAAAGGTTGCACGGTGGCCAGGGACCGGTCTTGCCTTCAGATTTTCTGCAGACGCGATCCAGCCCGAAAACGATCCCGCTATTCTCCTTTTCGTCGACCGGAGAGGATGCTCGACAGCGCGAACGCGGCCTAGGCGTGCGCGCTCAGATGGCAAAGGGGAAAAGAGAAAACGGC
>NW_017100319.1:318119-337596 GCF_001263275.1 Habropoda laboriosa | reverse complement strand
TAAACAAAGCTCGCGGTCGCATCGAGAGAGCGAGCAAGCGAGCAAGCTAGCAAGCGGCAGGGAGCACGTAACGGGGCAACGTCACGGCGCGTTAACCTTCTTCCGATTTCGCCTATCCCCTCGATACCCCGACATCCCGCGGTCTCGTTTCTCCCTTCCCTCTTGCCGCTCCGCGGCGGACAATCGATCGCGGTACAACCGATTCCAAGCGTTACCAGAGAATCGATCGGGAAAGCAACCGCTTGATGTGAGAGCTGCCAATTTGGGATCGTTTCGATGCCGCTTTCGCGCCTCTCCTCTTAACCGACCAAATTATCCACGGCGCATTGTTTTCAGGAAGAAGAACGGGAATGGGAACATACGAGTATTGTTCCAACCCACCGAGTCTAACGTTCGTCTTCTTCCGGATCGAACACTCGGTCAAAACACGCGTTCCTTCGAAAATTTCCACCGCATCGTAAGGAGGTCGTTGTCGACCTTCCTTTCTTGAGCAATCGCGACGACGCAAAACCTTCTTTCCATCGATTCCAACACCTACTCGAAAGAGCTCGCCTCTTACAATCGCTATCCTTCGAAAACGATCGAAACTGCTTGTATAATACTTGCCTCGATTAACGTAACAGAGAGGCTGGATGTATGGAAAAGTGAAATCGTCCGATATTGTTCACTCTGTTGCAGCCCTTTCGCTAATCTTTCCTCTCGTATCCTTCCCAAGATTGAAACTCTCGCTGCACCAAGGCACACGCGCGCGTTCGCGATCTAATCGATTCTCGCGAATGTTCGCTTGCCGCGAGATCGAACGCAGGCGGAGCGATAGCAGGCGGGAAAAGACGGGCGAAAATCGAGTAGAGAACTGAATGAGAACTAAGTATGCAGGCCAGCAAGAATGAGAATGAGAGAGGGAGGAAGAGAAAGGGAGAAAATGGGGAGGAGAAAGAAAAGAGGAAGGAGAAAACCGAAATCGTGGAAGCGCGATACCGAGACGACCCAAAAGAGAGTGCGCGATTCGCGCGTTTCCTAACCTCGAGCGCGACGCGAAATCGCAACTGAGCACCGGCCCTCCGATCCCCACCCCTAAACCCTGGTTAAAACCGTTCTCCTACCATCGCTCGTGCTTCACCTACCTACCAACCTGCCTACTCTATTCCTCCCTCTTTTCCTCGCTCCCGGCAAACGCATAGCGTTATGCTTCCCCCTCTTCTACAACTCTTTCTCGCCGCATTCCTTTCAACCTTTATATACCTTCTCTATTCGACTCGGTCATATTTCTTCCTTACAACTAGACCTATACCTTTCTACCATCTTTTCTCACCCTTTACCTCGCCGTTTACGATCCTCCTCTTCCGACTTTCATCCTCCAACTCCCCTTTTCACCCCAAACTCAATCACCCGTTACAAATCAATTCTCCTTTATATTTATCTCCTATTAACCTTTCTTTCTCTACAAACAAAAACATTCGCAACTCCAACTAACTACCCAAACGTACAATTTAATCTATGGTATTACATCGATCGTCGGTAAACATTTCCGTATTTAGCGCTATGTACAACTATCCAAAGGATCGTTTCTTTCCTTCACTTCTGAGGAGGCCAGGTCCACTGATTCTTCGGAGCGGTCTCCATTAAACTCTCCCACGGTTTATACTTCACGAAACACTCTACCAAAGTCAGTTCCAGTTTCGCTCTATATAGCACGTCTTCCATTTTTCCGTCATCTATCTTTGCTTCTACAACAGCCATGTCGTCGTTCTGTAACGTCAAACACATTATCCTCTCATCTTTCCCCTCTCGAAAAACCAACGAAACCTTTCCGCTCCTATCTATTTCGACAGACCATAAATTACCTGCATCACGATACTTCTTCTTTCCCTTGTCTGCTTCTCCATATCTGTTCTGAAAATGTAATCTTGCGGCATTTGTTTCAGGTTTCGTAATATTTTCTCGTAAATTACACCAAGTTCTCTGTGAGCTTTTTTTGATAAGGCAAGTCTTACTTTCTACGAACAGAAAAATATCCTTGTTCAACTAACGGTCTTTCCAACGATAGATATGGAAAACGGATAGAAAGCAAAAGTATGGTTAGGTTTCCACCGAGCAACCACCTTCCAACGTCGAACGAATATCATTGAACCTTCTACTTTCTACCCCCGATTAAAAGAATTGCATTACCTGTTTCAGTGTTCCTGCCATTCTTCCACGACACACCTACGATCCGAATTGAATGAAAAACAATTATGCGACCAGTTTCCGATTCGATTCCACGTCTAAATTGTTACGACACACTCTCTGTAGTGGCAACACTGTTACCTTACGTTGCGCGTTGTGCCACTCTGCCTCTCCCCAAATAACTTACCAATCGAACGCTGCTCTCTTCAGCTAAAATCATCTCTTTTTCACATGTTATCTACTAAATATCTACCCCATTCTACTAGACGTACATACACCCCGTCCCTCACTTTTCTTTCGATCGAACCTTGTTGAAATCTCGTTCGGTAAAATCGACCGAGATAAATACCAGGAGTAAATAACAAGAGGAGTGGCTTTAAAGATAGATCATTTATTTTTACGTTTTCACGAGTAAACATGTTTATCGATTAGATTTAGCGACACGTTCAAGTTCGTCCTTCTTTTTAATCGCGTACGAGTTAGACGAACCTTTGGCAGCATTGATCAGTTCATCGGCTAAACATTCGGCAATCGTTTTGATATTACGGAATGCAGCTTCCCTAGCACCAGTGCATAATAACCAGATGGCTTGGTTTACTCGTCTTAATGGTGAAACGTCCACAGCTTGCCTTCTAACTGTACCGGCACGACCGATACGTGTCGAATCTTCTCTCGGTCCTGAATTGATGATGGCCGTCACGAGAACCTTTGCCCAAATGTAAACATGTATTTTCATCTCAACGATACGTCTCTTTCTACGTTTCAACAACATTGATAATTGTTATTAATTACCTGTAAGGGGTTGTCACCTGTCAGCAGGTGAATTATTTCAAAGGCGTGTTTTACGATCCTCACTGCCATCAACTTTTTTCCATTGTTTCTTCCGTGCATCATCAATGAGTTTGTAAGACGTTCAACGATGGGGCACTGAGCTTTTCGAAATCGTTTCGCAGCATAACGTCCAGCAGAATGTGGCAAATATTTTGCATTCTTCTCTTTAACCGCGATATAATCTTGCAGGGACATATCGTTCACCTGTACGTCGTCGCAATTCCAACGACCGAATAATTTGATCTCTGGCAATTCAGCAGAAAGTGCTACGGGCAATGTTGTCGCAGTGGGCACCACTATATCGTCGTATGTTTCCATGTCAGCCATGTTTTATCTGCAAAATGAAAATTATAGTTATAAGAATAGAGTCAATCTAGCTGCCAATGGTTAATTGAATTAACCAATGGTTAACCAATGCTAACGCTACACTATCCACATTTTATGCAACCAACAAGCAAAAACAATGTTACAACGTTCAAACATTCTCACACCACGACTAATGTCTTTTCTCGCTATATCGGTAAGCGTTGTAATAAAGAGGAGAATACGAATAGAACAGTGCACGTAAAAGCACAGCGATTTCCCCTCATTTTGTATGTAAATACGAACAATGGAGCAAACTTTTTACACGTTTCTTTTTTCAACCATTTAAACACTATAAACGATATTTCCTCGCGTCACATGCCAATTAATACATGATCCGTGATTTAAAAAATAAGAAAAAGGCAAAATAGGCATAAACATCGATTGTCCAGGACGCAACAGTTGACAGAAACTGTTACACTCCGGAACTTTTCCAATAATATAGACGTTCGATATAATTTCCTCTTTGCTTGAAATGTTATCCAGAGCACACTACACAACTTTGTTGATACGAAACGTATACGAATATAGTTAAGACATGTGGCCATGTGGTCGCGTGTACGGTTGGGAACACTTTTAACCGATACATTTTCCTTCCAACGTATCCTGCGTTTCCAATCACCAACTATCTCCGCACGTTTTCAATATTTCAATATCACTTTTTCTTACACGACCGAACGGTAAATACATCGAACCTTTCAATTTCTTACCATACAACTTTCGTTCACGTCTTCTTTGCAGTACGCGTGAACAGGAAAAGGCCATGACACTAGTGGCGCTTCAACCTGTGATTGCCGGATTTCAAGCTCTCTACTCAATTTCGACACGACACAATATCATTTTCGCTCTTTCTATTCTATGTAGCGATAACGTTAATATTAACGTTTAATCCTATAATTAAATATACATATCATTTTGGTAACAAATCGATTCTTCAAATTACTACGAACCGATAAAAATTTTCAATCGTGCAGTTGCCAATTTGACTAGTGGGTGTTTACAGCAATCCTGTAAACGCACAAGTAGAGACGATTGGTTCGTGAGTTGCCATTTCGAGTGTACATTTATCGCTAATTCTACTCAAATTACGTATTACCGGTGAATTTTAGTGGTATCTTGTTGGGTTGTTGTAATCTCGTAAAAGTGCGGATGTGAAACAATTCGTTTTAGTGCATAACAAAGTGTGTTTGGTGTGGTGTTTGGGGTTAGTACCGGTTGCCGAGTAAACCGGTACATGTCGAATAGATAAGTTCGCGTCAACTACGAAAGATGTCACCACTAAAAAATCTGGAGCAACTTCCGGTCTTTGGAAAGAAACGGTAAGAGTCATTTATATTTTTATATTCATTCGTAGTCTCGTTAATTCATTTCCCTACGCGTTTCTAATAAATAAGTCCAATTCCTCCGGATGTTGTACAGCATGTTGTCGTTGTCGTTGTCACGGTTGTAGTTGTTCTCGTCATCCTCGTCCTCGTGCTCGTCCTTGTCCTCGTCGTCTTCATGCTCGTCCCCGTCCTCGTCGTTATTGTCGTTGTCATACGTAAATGTGTACAGTTGTGTAATAAAAGTTGGAATATAAAGCATAGTAGGTGTACATAAGACAGGAAGATAAACGAGAATGAGTTTATCAGGAAAATAGGAAGATTTCAATGTTACGTCGGTTATCTGTTCAATTATGAGAGCATTCTGGTCAAGCATAAAAGCAATTATGCGCGTCGCGTCATCGTTAAAGTTTCATAATTGTATTCGCGTAAAAGCAGTTACGACTTGGCTCTTGGCTTAGAGTTACTTTGCTTGGACGAGACAAATAGAAGGAGTAATTTGTAATAGCATCTGCGACATTTAACGTAAAACGTTTGAGAGTGTGTGCAGAAGAACAAGCGCGGACGAATATTGTGATAGTGAAGTGAGGAGTTAGCTGTTGCAGCTGCGTCTGCAAGTTTTATGTTTAGAGAGGAATTGTTAAGTGTGTGTCGTTGAGAAAATTGTTGGTTTTGTTTGGGATGTTGATGGAAAGGAAGATTGGTGGAATAGAGGAGAGTGAAGGAAGAATCGGTGAGGAAAAGATTTCTGGCGATAGAGGAACGAAGAAGGATAAGATTTAGTCGGTGTGTGGTTGAGCTGGCCGTTGGTTGGCGTTCGCCTTAGAATAGAAGGAACACGGTGAAAAGTAGAAGGGCACCGATAGCCGAATCGTGGGAGGGTTTGAGCGTGGGGTGTATCCTAGCAACTTACCGAATCGCTAGAGGGTAGTCGTTCAGTAACGTAGCTACGGATTTTGGTACCTGCCGTATCGACCATTTTTCCACCTCACTGCCGCGATATTTTTCTCGGTTAGCCTTTCGCCTGTTACATCGTGCGATGGAGCGATCGGGAAAAAGATAGTAATATCGAAGCGCAACAGTTGAGTTGAATTTCTGTCCACCCTAAGAACCCTCTCTGTCGGAGCATGAACATGTCGAAAGGATAGCGGAGGGAAGCGAACAGAGATCTCGCGGAAAGGATGCGGGGTGGAAAGACTTTGCTTTGAAACTGTTCCAACATGTTAGGATGATAAACGATCGAAAGGAAAAATGATGCGGCTAAGACGGAATAAGAGAAAAAGGCAATTAATAAATAGAAAGAGAGAGAAAGAGAGAGAGAGAGAGAGAGAGAGAGAGAGAGAGAGAGGGAGAGGGTGAGGAAGTTTGTATAGAGGAATTAGTCCAAATGGAAAGAGGGCAGCCGAGGTAGGTTTGAACGAACCTAGGGGGAAATTGAATTGGCAATGAAAATAGAAAATCGGTGCGCGAAGGTAGGCGAAAGACAGGAGGACGCGAGAGGGGAGAATGAACCGAGTGAAAAGAGAGTGGAGCAGAAAGAAGGGGGTTGACGAGAGCACATGCTGCGAATACTCTTCTCGCGTACTATCCCCTATCCTCCAATATCCTTTTTTCTTGCACTTCTCTGCACGCACTGTTAGCCCCTTCCGCGATCATCAAAGATCTCCCTCCGACACGTTTCGATCAGACTTTTTCAACGTCTTGTAACTTACTTCTTCACTTGAACTTTTCATCTCTTCTCCCAAATTATTTTTCGAAAAGAGAAAGTAGGATTGAACGAAATGTTTACGAAACTGGTGAAGCAAGTTGGAAAGATTTGTAATACAAGTAATCTGATCGCGTCGGCATATCAGAAACGTGTGTATATTTTGAATTGAAATAGCTGGCTCCGTTCTTTTACCGTTCTTTTACCGCTCTTTTACCGTCGAGATAAACGTCTTGTAAGACGACTCAAGATCCGTATTCGTTACCTGGATGACGAATCGCGAGGCGACCACCACTTGCAAATTCTTCCAACAAACTAGAAGAGTATAAGTAATTGGATATGATAGACGTGGAAGAGTATATTTGTCGATGCTCCAGTTGCAAAGCAAACTTTTACGAAGCGAGAAAAATGAACATGTAAAAGCAAAATAAATTGGGAAAACGTTAAACGAAGCTCGAACTAAATTTTTCGAACGACAACGGCTGCATCGGGAGATTCTACGTTATAGCATCCACGAGGACCGACAAAGCCACGCCCATCCGGATATCGATTCGTTGACAGCGTTGCTTTTCCCTCGCTTCTTGGACACACCAAACTCGGGACGAACATTGTGTCATTGTTCCTAATCGGTTACCTCTCATTTCCTCCCTTTTCATCTTTTTCCTTTTCTATTCTACTCGTTTACCGTATATCAGCAATCAGACTAAACAGATGGAAAAGGATCGAGTAAAGATTAACGTTGAGAACACAGCAAAACTCGTTTCGAATTGAATATGAAAAAAAAAAAGGATGGATATCGTTTTATGGAAGAGGATCGTTCGTACAAACGTTATTGGTTCCGCCTATCAAAAATACCAATGCCACTGGATTTCTCCCTTCTGTTTTCCTTGAAACCTTCAGGAACAGTAGTAACAACGGATCTTGTTTCATTAACCAACGTGATTTCGTTCAACGGGTGAGAGGCACGCTATCATTCGCTCGTTTCGTTTCGTTTCGTTTCGTTTCAATTCGACTCGTTGCATCGCATTCTAATCGTTAACACTCCACGGACAAATAACTGTTAAAAGATCATACACAAGGAAGAGACAGTTTTATTTAAAAATATATTACCACTTTTTATTATCGTTTCAATAATTTTCTCCGTATTGGAAAAATTAGGGTATATTTTACGGAGAAAGTAAAGCATCAATCTTACCATTAATATAATCTACATACATATATACTTGGAATCAGGTTTTTATGATGGATCGATGCATATGTATGTACATATATACAACACATGTTTGATTTTTCAAAGAACTTGAGGAAAATTTTAGTTTTCGGTATTTATAATGCTTGTAAATAATATCGACACTTATCGATAAGGTAGTAACACGTATACATAATCTGTCAGGTGAGAAAGAAAATAAGAAGGGAAAGGGAAAGGGAAAGGGCAGAAAATAGTTGAGGGCACTATGAAAAAATGTAATTGCTCGAAGGAGAATAAGATGAGGAAAGAAATTTTGGTGGTAATTTGGTCTGTTCGCTTTAAAAGGTCAAGTTCCTCTAAAGCTATCATTAATGGAACGGGGAAACTGCTACGTCCGTTTGCTCTTCACCACGAACCTCGTCGTACGGTTCATTATGGGAACTAAGAATTGTCGACGAGAAAGAGATGGCATACTCGAGAAGAACCGACCGAATGAGTAGCGTGACCGTATGAATGCGTGTCGCGTGCTGTGTGTGCGTGAAGGAGTGGGAGGGAGAAAGAGAGATCAGAAAAAGCAAAGTGGCGCGGTGTTGATGTGGGGTGGGGTGGGGACGAGGTTATGAGAAGGCAAGATAATAAGAAAGAATAAGAAGACCGGAGCAACGGAGGGAAACAAAATGTTCTATATCAACTACAGATGGGGTCTGGGAGCACATGCATTACGAAACTGTCAAGGATCAAAGTCAATTCGTATACGATTCTAATTCGAGCGTTTGCAATAGTACAAGCGCTATATAGCGTACGATATCGTGTTAGTACCAACCAAGAGCACGCACTTTTAAAGTAATAACGAGTCAACGATTCAACGATTCAACGGTTATTTCAATAGGAGGAAAGTAACGTTAATCCAAATTGTTTCGATTTTCTTCTCGTTGGACTTTTATCACCAAGTCTAATTTGTGTTGGTGAAAAATATTCGACTCGACTCGACTGGACTCGACGAGCATCGATGAGAAATGCTACAAAATGTATAAAGGAAGGTGAGCGGAAACTAAAAGATGGACAGAACGAGGGATAGAAGATAATAGAGAGGTAGAAAGAGAATGAGCGAGTATATAAGAGAGGAAGAAAGAGAGGAGTTTTGTTTCGATGTTCATATATATATACATACGGTGCCGACACCAGGGCTGCTTTCGGCGAGGAAAACCTGCCGGAGGAGAAGGAGGAGGAGGAGGAGGAGGAGGGTGTTCTAGCTCCTTCGGGCTCCTTCGTGCTCCTTCGTACTTCTCCAAGCTCCTTCGGCTTCTTTTCTTCTTTCCGGGTTTTGCCACGCTCGCCGTGACACCACACGGCCTTCGGTAGAAGACGACGGAGGACGCCTGTGCAGAACCCTCGCCCTGCTTCTAACGGTTGGCCAGCCCCGGAAACCAACAACAGGGCGCCCCTTTCCCCATCTTTTATTTTTCTCTATCCAATTGCTCTTACTTTTATCCCTCCGTTTATTTTCTTAATACGCATATAGAGCAGTTATTTCCATTCGATTCGAAATTCAGACATTTTTGAAATAAATAAAAATACTTATGCTTCTTACGTTGAACAACGTATTGCGTTCTCTTTTAATAATGCTCGAAAATACATGGATAACGTTCGGAACTAGAAAACGCGAGACCGTTACATGCGCAGTAGCAAATAAAGTTGCGTTCAAACGCGAACACATGATATAAAGTGATAAAATTTGAACGATATTGTTTAACGAGCACTAGAGCGTAACGTGTACTTGAAATTATGAATCGAGCGCATCAAGTCGCGACTACTTTGACAAATTAAAAGTATAATACCTAGGAGTTGTTGCGAATTGAAGGCAGCAATGCGTCGAGATACGAGAAAACGGAAAGGCATGTCCTGTGTGTCGATGCTGTTTCTATCGAGTGAATTGTATTCGTAAAGTGCAAAAGGACCAGGTATTTAATCTATTAGAAAATATTTGTACGACGATAATAGAAAAATCGAAGCGTTTGTTTCGGATAAAGGAGTAGAATGGTAACCGTAGCGGTAGGTACGGTCCTAGCCGAAGTTGGCCGAATACGGTCGAGGACGCCCGATCTTGGTGGAGGCCCGTAGCCATGTGTTGCGGTCTGCCGTGAGTGCTTTCTGACAAGGGAGGTGCGGTGTCTGCGTTTTTTCTTTACTCGTCGCAGACTAGAAAACCACGATTTTCCAAGTAAACAGACGAGATACGAGCGATCACAGTGTCTCGGAATAGTATCGGTAAGGTTCGGAGTTGTTGAAGCGCGAGAAAAATTGGATATTTGGAGAAGAAAGTGTGTGTATTTCTCGCACGGCGTCGGCCGAACGAGACGACGAACAAGGAGCTCTGCTTCGTCTCTCGATATGTACACGAATCTACACTGGGTATGTGAGTTTGTGAGAGTGCGCGATCGAAACGAACAGCACTGATTCGGAGCAGTTGAAGACCGGTAGACGTTCACGAACGCAGAGACTGAAACAGAGGCATCGAGTGGAAACGAAGAAAGAGAGAGTGCGCATGATAATCGTATCCTCGATAGCTGCCAGATAGAGACGCACAGGGTGCTGCGTGCAAACTTTTCTCTCTCTCTCTCTCTCTCTATCTATCTATCTATCTATCTATCTATCTATCTATCTATCTATCTATCTGTCTATCTATCTGTCTATCTATCTATCTGTCTCTATCTCTATATCTGAGTATCTATCTGTCTATCTTTTTCTCTCGTTCACATACACATATAAACGACTCAGTGGTGTACGCACACACACAGGCGCGCGCGAGCGCCAACACATTCTTTCGCTCTCGTTCTCGTTCTCGCGAACGCTCTCTGTTCCTCTCATTCCTTTTCCCTTTTTCATCCTGCTGTTTCTATCTTTCTCGATACCTCTGGCTCTGTATGCTGCGCGTGTAACAGAGTGAGCGCGCGAGCAAACGCACGAACGAACGAATGCGCACGGGCATGCTCGCTTCTGTGTTGGTATTAACATCCCGTTCGTTGTGTTTTGTGTATTCTGCTTGTAGAGAGTGCCGCCCGAACGTATCGTAACTATCACGAGTATGCAAACAGTTTCGTAATTTTGGTCTACAGGACGGTATCTTTTTTGTCTCCAGAAAACTTAGGAGCAGCCAGAGTTGAATCAGTCGGAGCCGAATGTTGTTCGCGTAAAGGGGACTCGCGGACAATGTACGCGTCCTCGGACTCTGGGAAAGTGTTACGTATGCTTGTTCGTACGTCGCGTGTTCGTGTTTATCGAGTGTGACGAAAAGTGGTGCGCGCTCGGCGTGTGTACCCGCCTCGAAACCAACGAAGAATCTCAAGGAAAGATCGAGTGGAGTGTAGCGTTGAAAGAAGAGAGGAGTAGGAGGAGGAAAAGAAGTGCGCGATGAGAGAAAGATGAGACGACGCGACGGTGGTGAAACGAGTAAGCGAGAGTGAAGGTGGACAAGCAGCAACACCGGTTGATGCAATTATCAAAAAACAAGAGGAACGTAGTAATCTCGTGCGGATAATCGAGTCGAACTGTGAATCGAGTTTGTGCGTTGCAAGCTGCGCACACCGTGTGTCTCCGAGTGGCTCCGTGTGTCCTCGTCTACGTGTCTGCCTGCCTCCTATGGTCTGTGTATTTAAACGTATCGAGATCTAGTCGAGTGATTCGTTGCTAGTGTGCTGGCTGGTTTGTGCGTGGCTATGTAGGTGCGTGGGAACGAGGTCGCAAGGTGAATTTACTTTTTTTTCAACATCGTCGGAAAATTGATCATCTTTCTCGGAACTGGATTATCTTGTGGAATACACTGTCTTCGATGAATCTGTACGAATGATAAACGGAGGATACCGTGGAATGGAGAAAGAGTGAAAAGCCTGATGAGAAAAGGGTGGGATTCTTTCGAGGAACAACTCGTACTTGACCAGTCGTCGATTCACGCGCACCATGGTAAGAAGTTCGTATCTGTGCTGATTCACACAACGTAGTGTTTTTTATCCGTAGGTCATATACGCTTCTATCGGGCACGTATACATGTGTGATGGTGTGTGTGTGTGTTGTTGCGTAGTCGTAATCGCATCGTGTCGTATCGTGTTGTATCGTGCCTTGCCGTGGCGCGTGTGCGTACTCGCGTATTTTGAAGTGTGTGCGCTGCGCGGCGAGTTCCACGCGAGCTAAAGTGAAGCCGGTACGCGACGTACATGTCGCGCATACATTCTCCTGCTCGGAACCATAGCGATCCTTTACCTTGTCTTCTTCATAACCGGTATCGTGTAGTTGGCAGTATGATGCGCGTATTATTTGTACGTGCCATGTACGCTTTGACTACTCTTTCAGTTCTCCTTTCCGGCCTTCTTCACCGCGATACGCTGAAACGCAACATTTCGCGCGACACGACCACTACCGACCACAGTGTCACACACCGACGCGCGACCGACGATCGATTACAATCACAATGGATGCGAGAGCTCGTCTTTCCGTCTTTCTATCTTCATCTTTATTCCACAGTTCACTGGGTCGTCTTCGTGATTATCGATCAGGGTTGTTTGGCATTTTCCTCTTCTGCATCCGATTCTTTTTATTCCAATAGACAATTCTTCCAAGGTTACTTCATACATTTTTCCGATTATTTAGTAGAATTCAGATATTGTACATCGAGAGATATAACGTCACGTCACGTCGCGTCGCATCGGACGTGACGGTACGTGTTGCTTACCGTTAGATTTAGGTAGGTGAAAATAAACGGAGTAAGCCAGTTTCGGTATTTTTTTTGCGAACCAGCTCTGATAACTTTTCAATTACTTCGTTTTGGCTGAGCAACTTAGAAGATAAACAACAATCACGTTTCCTTTTACGTAATACGAATTTAACGTATGTATGTACATAGGTATATCTGGTTTGCAGTATCGAATGCCCTGGGTAACAGTCGTTACACGAAAGCGAAACGTTTGTTCGATCACGGACGATAGATAGATAGTTTTGTCAACGGTAATCCCTAAACGAGCGGTCGTCGCGATAACACGATCATTGCGTTGTTTTTCGGCCAGGCCGAACATCCTTCCTCGCGGTTCACTCGAGAGCTGTCGTTTCATTGCGCACGCGATCTGACCGTGTTTTATTTTCCAAAAAGGTCGTTAGAAAGTTCGTGGTTGAATTTTACCGCGTACCACCATGTGTCTACAATGACCGTGTGTACGTGGTAAAATCTATCCATGTTTCTTAATGGATAAGCTCTCTCGTAGTGGTTGCTTTTTGCCGGGCAAAAGTCTGCTTTGTCACGTAAACCGATATAATTTCAATTAATTTAACCAACGTGAAACGAGAATGTTTCGTCCGGAAGTAGTAGACGTACGTATAGATATATGTACGTATGTGCGTGTCATGCGCTACGACACGATCGCCTATTGTCGGTTTATAACCAGGAGGGCGGCAGGGAGAGAGGAGAGAGAGAGAGAGAGAGAGAGAGCGGTGAGTGAACCCAAACGATGCTCGTGAAGAGTAATTAGCGGTCGTCGTCAGTGGGGCGGTATCGCTGTCGACCTCGAGGTGTCGTTAACGAGCGGTTTAAACGGTCGATTTCCTCCAGGAGAATGGAAAATCGATGCTCGATCGATTCATCTCGATTGCTAGCACGAGTCCCTCTAGTTTTCTTCCAGCGTGTTTCGTCATCGCTGAAATGCTACCACGCGTCGTCGTCAGTTGCACCTTTCCATCATTCGACGCTATGCAACGCTTACTTCACTTACGGGTTTTCATGCTCCTTTTCTCAGATTCATCCACGCTCTATGCAACCAATCGAAACGTTAGAGAAACAATTGGGCAAATATACGTAAAAATAGTGGTGATTTGGTAACGACCGAGAAACAATGACAATTATAAAGTTTGTCTTAATTAGCGAGAATTATGTGTGTGTGTGTGGTAATCTCTGGTATTGATTAAACGGACGAACTGACTTTAGACGTCGGTCATCAAAAGACCGTCACGTTCGCAACGATAACCTTTGTTCGATAAAATCGTCTCCCTATATTTCTCCCGTATATTGCACGTTAGAGAAAAAAAAAAAAGAAACGAATGCTGCGACGTTCAAGTCAGTTGTAAGGGAACTTTTGAGGAAGACTGTACTGGATGAGCTACGGAAGGGTATCTGGCGTAGAACTAATTGTCCAGAAATGCAGGATGTTTGACCGTTTTGATTCAGCGGTACAACAAGAAACTTCCTTTACGGGAGAAAGTAGATAATTTGGCGGATTCTCTTTTCCTTGTTGACACGTTTCTTGCAAACGGACAAAGCACAACCGCACGGAACAGATGTGTACAGTCGAAGCGAATCACGGCCAATACTTTCCCAGGGCAGGGTCTACGGACAAGCACAAAATGGCTGCCAGCAGGAACGATCGACCGTGCGTGCGTACGAGCAAGCGAGTTCGGAGATGTTTCTTCTCCTTTGCCTTCTCTCTCTCTCTCTCTCTCTCTCTCTCTCTCTCTCTCTCTTCCCCTGCTCCCTCCCTCCCTCCCTTCCTTTCTCTTCCCCCCTTGTTTCTTTCACATTCACGAATGCTCACACGTACAGGTTCACGCGCATTCTCTCTCTCTCTCTCGCTAGCACACGTGTACCAACACATATGTACATACGTAGAGTTGCATCTCTTCTCGTTTATGCTCTTTTACTACTTGTACGGTTCTGCAACGCCATCCCCTTTTCTTTTTCTTTTAACCATATAATATCTTTTTCCGTTCAAGTTGCAGTATCGCCCCCCGACTGTTTCTTCTTTACCTTTTCTCTTTAGTTACTTGTTTGCGTATTTTGTTGTTCTCCCGACGGACGAACAAAGTGTCCCTTTCCCGTATATACACAAACATATACACGGTCTCGTGCAAAGGCATAGCGCTTGTAGCAGCGTATTCCTCGTTCGTTTCTGTAGTTTCACCTTTGAAACCATTGAGGAGGAACAGCATTACGTTACCGATTCTTTTCTACATGGATGAGATAACGATTGGCGATCGCCACCATGTGCCTTGGCGGTGAGGACTTTCGAGTGGTTAGAGGTTTTCGTATAGGAGGTTGCGATAATGGAATAAAACAATGTGGTCGCGGGAAGTAACGATTAGTATAGCGGTGAGGAAAGGACTGAAATGTCAGTACGGTGAAAAGTCAGTGGCAGCTGGTTCTTGTTGGCCGTGTGTCGTCGAAGCGGAGATTGCGTGCCACGACGTCGATGGCAGTGAAACTCGAATAGACGTGCTCTAGCGATGCCAACACAGGGCCGTTTGTGGCTCTCGCAACGTTCCACACGATGACCGCATACGTACTAATTGTGCGGCGTAACCAGCCAAGCTACATTGTTCCGCGTCATGTATACGGATCGCGTACACGCCAATCTCTCGATCGGAAGCCAGAGTATCGCTTTTTTCTTCTTTTTCTGCTTTTCTTTATTTTTTAAAGTCCTTGTCCGCGGACCAATTTCTTCTTTACTTGATTTATTCTGTTGAGTGTGAGGAGTACAAATGCGACAAATCGAGCGTCTAACGAGATTAACGCCGCGCCAGCAGCGATCACATAAATGTACAACGAAAGCTGTGTGTCAGTAAATGTAGCGACTTGGTTCTCTCGGGAAAAGATAAGGATTCGCGTTTAACTTGACGATGTTGGTTACGGTGCGTGTGGCTGTGTGACCGATTAAAGAGAGAAAAGAAACGAAACGAAACGAATTTGCGTATCTTTACGATTGCAACGATGACGATAGATTGTCGACTTACCAGACAAATTATGCTCGAGTATTTTGAGAAACGACCTAGTTTAGTACTAAAAAGAAAGGTGGAACGATCAGATTATGAAGAACGAAGCGCGAATATTCGAACGAAATGAAATAATTTCCGTTGATTGGTAATCGTAAGAAATACTCGGTATAAGGAAACGGTCAGCTATACATAGCGCTGATACGATAAGATATATTAGGCAGATGTTAATTGTGTTGGTCTGTCGTTGGAAAGAATATACGTTTGGGTAGACGCCGGATGTTCCGATAGTTATAAAAATGAAAAAGGAATATAATGAAAATGTTAGGAAGGATTTCCGAAGGAGGAAAGACGAAGGGAAGGTAAGCAAGCAGAAAAAAGGCAAGGGAAATGATGAGGCAAGCTAAACGAAAGAGAAAAAAGAGCAAAACAACGAAGAGAATAGGGAGAGGTTTTATGGAGGCACAATAGAGAGAAAACGAAGGCGAAAAAGTGTATCGGTGTCGAGACTGCAGGAAGAAAAGGCAGGCAGGCAGGGATACTCGGTGATCCTACAAAACCCAACAAATCTCATATAGTTTTCGTTAATATAGTTCATATACCACGAGAGGGAAATGTTCAATACAGATTTCTATTTTTCTCAGGGAGTTGCTTTTACAATATCAAGTCGTCGGTCGTTTGTATAGGTACTTACGTGTGTATTTTTAAGTACTCGAGATACGGTTCAACAGTAATCTACCTATATATTGTGAAAGTTTTGCATCATTGTGCAATACTTTATTCCACTTGAAACTTGCAAGATGAAACGATAAACGGATAATATCGCTTCGAATATAAAATTATCAAAAAATTTTTACTCGACTTGATTGAATGTTTTCCGATATGGCAAATGGAGGAGAAGGAGGAAGTGAAAAAGAAGAAGAAGACGAGGATGAAAAGGGAAGCAAAGAACAGAAGAGAATGGAAGAGAGGAGGTAAAAGGTTGGCGATTCCCTGAAGTGGTCGATGGTATTGGCGGGTTTTGCGAGCGAGTGAGTCGCTGGTAGGGTAGAGGGATGGTGTAGCGATGCTTCGGTTCGTTTCACTTCGGCTTTTCTCGTCTCCGCTCGGCTCGTCGCCGGGCCATTCTGTCCCCCCGTGCGGCCCGCTTGCCTGCTTCCTTGCCTCCTCTTCCGAGCTCGTAGTTTCGCCTCACCTCGGTAAACGCCAAACGTTCCAGGAGTCACATCGATGCCGAAGTTCAGTCATTTATGTATATACCAAAGAGCACCGTCGAGGATTCGCGTTCATTAATATTGCCGATCAACGTTCTTTCGAACGCGTAATAAAGCGTTGCTCCATTTTCTTTCCAATTCGAGCGAGAGAAAAATCGATCTTCTCCGATATTCTACGAGACTGAGGTTTAAAGTCGGTAAACTCTTCCGTGGAAAATCCTGTTTTCCATGTACGGTGTACATATATGGCGAGTGGCCTGCTCCTTCTTCTCTTCTCCGGTGTCGTCGTTCTCCCTCTTCGTTGTTACTCGCGACAATAGACACTCACTCTGGGATTACTTTGTGGGACGAAAAATACGTAAAAGAGAATACGTGCTTGGAATAAAGTTTACGGATGGACTGTACATTGAACAATGGACTGTTCGAACAGTTACAGGTATTGTTGCCTTTCCCCCCTTGTTTTCCGTTTACGTTTAACGATTCGAGATGTCGAACGCTCTTTCGATTTGATCACTCGTCGCTTTAGGATTAACGAAAAATTGCGAATAAATAAATTACAATTGGTTTCCCGTGATTGACGGATCACGGAGTTGTGCCTAGACCGTTTAGCGCATCTCGTATGGTGCCGTAAAACTGGTTTATTACATAAACGTAACGATCTCAAAGTTCCTTTCTAACCGATTATAAGATGCCGTGTTTGTCTCGTTTATCGCATACTCGGCGATGCTCCCGTGGTTCGGTGGACTACTCGGTTAGGTGATAGCCAGATTGGATAAGATCTCGCTGTAGACTCTGTACTGTAAGTTTTCGCGTGGTCGCAATAAGAGCGCGGAAACTTTCACGTTTCCCTGAATCCCGGTGTTTCGCGTTTTCACGGATTTCTCTCTTGACACGGGAGTTTGCAATCGCATAAAAGACCGTTGAACTTTCTAGTGGAACGTTGTTTCGCGTGAAATTTCCACTTTAGAAAATGTTTAGTAGAGATGTTTATTTTTCTAGCGGAATATATCGCAGAAGGTACCTACCGAAGCGTAGGAGATTCGATTTAGTCGATCGATCGTAATTCGTGGGCGATTTAAGGGAATGGCGTTATTATGTATTTAGTAGTAGGTGCAAGAGCGGCGGCGGGAAGGAGGCCGTAAAGGACGTAAATAAAGGAGAAGGAATGGAATCGGGAAGGGGAAGCGTTCGCTTCAGTGAGAGGCAGACGGTCAAAGTGGATGCAGCCGAGCGAAACCTCGACGATGATCGTTCGACGACGTAGAAGGCTGTTGATGTTGCTCGGTTTTGCGAAAAATCGGTTGGTGAGAAGGTTAGAGGACGGAGAAGAGAAGCCTGTGGAGTATTCACCCCGAATAATGCATCGAGTAGCACGAGTACGTGCCAGCCAATTACCGTTACTCGCATCGCTAAATGAACTCGCGTGCATCCAGTATCCTCGAAACTTTTCTTCTACCTTTTCTCGTTGCTTTATATTTTTCGACGCACACGCGATAACGGTAAAATTTGGAAAAGACAAGCAGATAGGTACGTTCGAAGGTCGTTGTAACATGGATAATTCGAATTTGTTGGACGAGCAGCACTCTACTTATTCGGCACATACTTATCAGGTAGCGTTATCGCGAAGACTAATCCATTCCCGATAGCGTCCGATAGGCGTCGGAAATTTCGCGATACACAGTTAAAGGAAAGGAAGAAGCAACGAGATCTTTTTCTTCTGGTGTTGTTTGCCCGGTTTTTAGTTGTGGACAAGGGTGAGGCTAGACGATAGGCGCAGAAGACCGATCGGAAGCATCGTGTTGCTCGCACTCAATGAAAACCAGTTGGCGGTTTGTGCTACGCGTTACGAGAATGAAGGTTGTTGCTAGCGATTCGGGAGAGGGAGGAGGCGATTGGATAACAGTTGGAGCAGAAGGAAGAACGGTTGGCGGTGGCGGCGGTGACAGAGTAAGCGAGACGGTGTTGGGAAGCGGAGGGGGATCCGGATAAGGGAAGACTAGAGCGATTCGAGAGAGCGTTGAGTGGTGGCGAGAAACGCGTTCGTCGCTTCCTCGAATCGACGGACGCGTTCGGGCGGATCACGAATAAGAATCCTGAAAATGTTTCTTTTTCTTCGGAACGATTCGACCGGTCCTCTAAATTTGTAAAAACGCGCACGAGTTTTTGGAGATTTGAAAGCGTGCTGTAAGTGTTTGGCAAGCGTATAATTGGTATGGGGAGACGACCCGGTTTAATAAAGATCGGCATGGAAAAGGAGAAAGTAGAAGACGCGTGGAGGACGGAAAGGCGGGCTAAAGAGGTTCGCGAATAGCTTAGCGATTCTCACGCGGTCCACCGTCTGCGACGAAGCGATTGGATCGGTGCCAAATGCCACCGGTAAAATTAATCGTTCCCTGACACGAATTCCTCTCTAAGTGGGAATATCAATTTGTAGGCTAATACCGTGACGACTACGATGACAACGATTCGATGGGAACTGTATAGAGAGAGACGATTGGAAGAAAGACGAGCGAGCACGAATTGGTGGTTCTTCTCCTTTCTATTTCTTTGTTTCGCTTTCATCCCCCTAACCCGTTTCCTTAATCGCGGGTACGTCGTCCGATGATTCGCGATTTCCCAAACGTTCGTACCTAGGTCGCGTGTCAACGACAGAAATCTCGGCAAACGCTGCGCACTATCGCAATACACGCTTCAACGAAACGTATTTTTTTTTTTTATTGCAGATTGAAAATTCGGCAAGTGATGGAAGTACAATTGCCGTTCTAGCGTCAAATTGGAAGGAGAAGGATTAGCGTTCCGTGTTAGCGGATCGTACAAAGAGGAAGAGCAACGCACGGGATCGAAAAGCTGGGTGCTGTCGAGGACCGCTACCCGACAACAATAACGACGACGACGACGACGACGACGACGACGACGACGACGACGACGACGACGACGACGA
>NW_017100319.1:316644-317917 GCF_001263275.1 Habropoda laboriosa | reverse complement strand
GGCTGGTGAAAAACGCATTGTCGGTGAGATAAGAACGGAGGAGAAGAAGAGGAAAAAGGAAAAGACGGAGGTGGAGGAGGAGGGGGACGTGGGGAGGGAGTCGACGATAAGGGAATACTACAGCGTGGCGAACAGGAGGAGGAGGAGAAGAAGGAGGAAGAGAAGGTGCGGAAACACCGGAAGCTGGAGAGGAGAGGAAGAGGAGCACGAGCTGGAGAAAAGGTTGGCGCGTCCCGCGAGATCGCGGTTAATCGAAATCGCGGAGAAGCGGTAAACGAGGGGTTGTCCGTGCAACGAAAAACCGAACGCGGGGGAGGTCGAGCGAGTGGCGGAGGCGTCAGCGGGGGGAGCGAGTGGTTTTCGGCGAAGAAGAGTAGTGAGCGAACGTGGGACGAGGAGAGAAAGAAAGGAAAAGAGAAGCGAAGGGATAGGGAGATAGGGCGTAATAGGGAATAGTTGCGTGCGTGCGTGCGTGCGTGCTTGTGTGTCAGGGAGAGAGAGAGAGAGTACGCCCGCGTGTTTGTGTGCGTGTGGGTGCGTGTGGGAGAGAGAAAGGGAGAGAAGGAGAGTGTATCGCGATTATCGGATATCGGTGTGGAGGGCAGCCGCGAGACGATAAGTGATGTGTTCGATGGACGTGGCGCGTCTCGCGGGCGGTGGTCGGAGTAGTAAAACGGACGCGTGTCGCGCGTGGTGCCATTGCTTGGAATCGGTGAGAATAGGCGGGCAGTCGGTGATCAGGCTGGCGGGCGCCAGGGAAACGTTTCAAAGGGCATGGCGACCACGCCACTAGGCGGTCGCCTCCCTAACGTAAACCGCAAAGGACCATCTCCGTTCGTCGGCGGTGGTGGTGGCAACAACAACAACTACACCAGCGGCGATAACAAAATCAACGGCGCGAACAACGGTAGCAAAAACGCCAGTTTACGCCGTAATAACAACAACAGTAACGTCGTCAACAACAACAACCAGAACGGCGATACCCGTCTGGGACATCGTAACGGGAACGATATCGGCGGTGGTAATCGTCGTTACGTGGACGGGCAGCACCGCGGGAAAATCGGTGAGATCGAGTACGGTAGTAAGAACAACAAGAGCAGCGGAAGCGCTAGCGGCAGCGTCTGTCTCGGTGGTAACAACAACCGCAACAACGGTGACAACGAGTCTAGTAGCGGCGGTGGCAAACGCAACGGCGAGCAAACGGTCGGTGGTAACGTCGGAGCAGGAACAGCAGGGGCAGGGGGAAGAAGAGGCGGAGGAGGAGGAGGAGGGG
>NW_017100319.1:315406-316626 GCF_001263275.1 Habropoda laboriosa | reverse complement strand
GGAGGAGGAGGAGGAGGAGGAGGAGGTGGAGGCGGAGGAGGGGGGAAAGGAGGAGGAAAAGGAGGTGGGAACGGCGGTCAGAGGTCTCGAAGGCAGGATCGCGGTTTAACGGGAAGAGAGCATCGGGACCATCGACATCATCATCATCACCATCACCATCACCATCATCATCATCACCATCATCACCATCATCATCAAGGTCGTGAGAGATCGTCGTCATCGTCGTCGTCGTCGTCGTCATCGGGACAGCAGCGCGAGTCTAAAGCAAGCACGGTGGCTGCAAACACCGATGAACTGGATCCGGCCGCGACGAATGCGAGCAACAACTTCGAATACGACGACAACGAATGGGACATCGGAATAGGGGATTTGATAATCGACCTTGATGCGGACATTGAGAAGACGAGGGACGAGAAATTGAGCTCAGGGACAGGCATGGCTTCTACGCCTGCCTCGGCAGCATCAGCATCGAATACCACGAACCATCATCATCATCATCATCACCACCATCAGCTGCAAAACTCCACGAACGGGTTGAACTCGTCTAGTTTGGGAATCGCGAACAGCAGTCCGAACGGTTGCGGCCAATCCTCCAACTCGTCCTCGTCGTCGGTCTCATCTTCTTCGTCGTTATCGTCTTCTTCATCCTCGTCGTCGTCGTCGTTGTGTTCGTCGGGCTCGTCGACCGTATTGTCTTCCTGCGGCTTGAACTCGTCCGGACGATCGAACAGTCCCGGAAACGGGAACGGTAGCGTGGTAAATAGCGTGGGTGGCAACTGTACCGGGAACACGGCGAACGGTTCCACGGGGCTGGTTGCGGGTGGTACTACGGGCGGTGGCAAACAAAGTAACGCCGTGGTGAGTGGCGTGAACGCCGCGCACGGAAATTTATCAAATACCGGCAAGATGGCTGTTGAACATTCAGCCACGGTCGACAAGGGGCTGAAAATGAAGATCAAGCGAACGAAACCGGGGACAAAGAGCAGCGAGGCGAAACACGAGATCGTGAAGTCAAACGAGATCAACGGAACGATGTCGTCTCAGGAGAGCGGTAACGGGGTCGGCGGTTCGGTTGCCCCGGGCGGTACTTCGGTCGGCGCGGGTGTTACGAGTGGTTCGTCGTCCTTGTCGTCCTCGTCGTCGTCCTCGTCGTCGTCGTCGTCGTCGTCGTCTTCGTCCTCGTCGTCGTCGTCCTCGTCGTCCTCGTCGTCGTCGATCGA
>NW_017100319.1:311152-314588 GCF_001263275.1 Habropoda laboriosa | reverse complement strand
CGGCCCGGCCGCCAAGCCCGAGCAGACCAAGCTCGCCGCGGTACCCGGTACCGGACCTTCGATCATCGCGACGCCCGACGACGCTATGGATACCGCGGCCAGTCCTCCGCCTCCCAAGAAACTGAAGACTTCCGCTTCCGAACCAAAGGTAACCACCGTTCCGAACGCTTTCCCTTCTTTCCTCCTTCTCTCCCCTCCCTTCCTCCTTTCTTTCTTTCTTTCTTTCTTTCTTTCTTTTCGTTCCAGCGTTTACCCAGCTTTCCACGCGCGCGCGCGAGATCTGTCAGGAATAGAGGAAGGACGAGCGCGCGATCGGCAAAATTCCGTCCATCAGCGATGACGACGAGGAGGAGGAGGAGGAGGAGGAGGAGAAGGTGGTGGTGGTGGTGGTGGTGATAGAGGAGGTGGAGGTAGAGGAGGTGGAGGAGGTGGAGGAGGACGAGGTCATCGGGCCGTTGGCGCGGTCGGCAGCGGGTGTCGCGCGGGCGAGTCGAAGCCTCGGCTCGATGACTACGGGCTGTGTTCGCTTGGGGAACGGAAGCGGCTGTGGGGGTACGCGAAGGGGCTGAAATCAATACTCTGCGGTCTCCGCCCCCGAGAGTACGCGAACGAATACATGGAGAGACAAACACGAGTGTCGGGACGAAACAAGTTCGAGTTGCTCTTTCCTCTCTCTGGCCGACCGCGTACCTCTTTCTCCGCTTTTCCGCCCCGTTCTTTCTTCGTCGTCTCGACGTATCAACGTCGTGTTGTAATCCTTCGCTAATCTAACTACGGATAAAAGCCTCTGTGGCGAGGAAGCATTCCGTTTTATCAACCTTTCCCCAGCCCGTGAAACAGTCGATCACCGTTCCGAACCGAGGCAAGCTCCGATCTAGTCTATTTCGTTCGGTGAAAAGTCGAGCGCCGAAACTCGTTCTAGCCCGCTGACAGATGGCGCGTAAGCTCTGTGCGTAAATCAATATCACGGTACATATATGCATCATTCGATCAGCGAGAACGTGTTTCTCTTGGTGTGAGGCTAGGTGTCTACTAGTCCGCGCGAACCAAGACCGAGTTTCCTCGTAGACGAGCAATGGGATCGTATTTCCGCGTTAAGCGCAAACAGCGCTACGGAATGCTATTAGGGAGAAGAAAAGCTCGGTGCCGTGGCAACGGTAATTGCCGTTGCACGAGCAGCTAACGATAATCGTTCTTCCGCTCGTATCCACGAGCGCGCACCTTCGTCTTCTTCCCCTCGTTTCCCGGCGAAGATCTCTCTCGAATTCTTCGAACGCCTCTCAGCTATTCACCTCGATCGGTAATTTAAACGGCTTTCCTCTCTTCTTCCAGCTGCACGGTGGCGATAGGTAAACGTTTTTGGGGGTAATCTGCGAAGCGAAGCAACGCGTAAGCCGATTAGCGGTTCGAGCACGGAAACGATACACCACGGAGTTCTGCCGTTCTGATCGGTCAGAGGGTGGGGGTTGGGCCGATAAAAAGGAGGAGTAGGGAGGTGTGTCGTGCGATCGGATGAATAGGAGCGGTTAGACGTAGAGACAGAGGGACGTGGAGATTTTTCGCACACGAATCGATACGGTTGGACTTAGCCGGGCATCGGCACGGATCGATCGGTCGAGAAAGATGGTGTGGTGGATCGCATAAATCATCGTTATCGCGATGGAAATTATGCGGCGCGAAATACGTCGCGTGACAAGGCGACTCGATGGAGGTAGGTAGAGATCGTAGGGCTATTAGCGGAGCATAGACGGACACGTGCCGCGGCGGTTACGTAGCCGCACGTGTACTCCAACCGTGTCCATGTACAGGAGAAAGAAAACGACGAGGATTTCTTCGTACGGGAATTCGCTCGGTCCTCTTGATCTTGGCTCCCCTCGAAGCAAAACCCCCTTCTCCCCTTCTCTCTTTTTCTTCTTTGTTGCCATCTGCCAATTGAAGAAGAAGGGGAAGGTTTTTCGAGAAGATGAGAAACGTTCGCGAATGCGTTAATCGCGGAATCGATCGGTTACGACAGAAAGAGGGAGGGGAGGGGGTTTCGATTGCGCGTTCTATCGAAGCGGGAATCTCGCGCGTGATCCTCGTACGCGAGTGTTGTACAAGGAAACGTGTTATCGTTGCAGGACATGTCCGACGTGTGCGTCGGTACCAGCGTGGGGACCATCACCGAGCCAGAATGTTTGGGACCATGCGAGCCCGGGACGTCGGTGACTCTAGAGGGCATCGTTTGGCACGAAACCGAAGGAGGTGACCGTCGTCGAGCGAGTTTTTCGTTTCCAGCAGTATCGGAACGCGATGTTAATCGGTTGCGCGTTCCAGGTGTGCTGGTGGTGAACGTGACATGGCGGGGAAAGACGTACGTGGGCACGTTGTTGGACTGTACCCGTCACGACTGGGCTCCACCGAGGTTCTGCGACTCACCGACCAGTGATCTCGACGCACGGACACCGAAGGGACGCGGCAAGCGCGGAAGGGCCGCGGCGAATGCGACGCCAGGCAACGACCTGAGCAACTTCACCGAGACGAGAAGTTCGGTGCACAGCAAATTGCGAAACGGCGGCGCGAAGGGACGCCGCGGAGCCCAAAGCTCGCCCGCTGCGAGTCCGAGTCCGGCGGCGTTCGTGCCGCCACGGCCGGATCCAGCGGCGAAGCGGAAATCCCGGGGCCCCGACCCCCCCCCCCAGCCAGTCCGGTGTTGCTCGAGTGTCCGGAACCGAACTGCAACAAAAAGTACAAACACATCAACGGACTAAAGTACCATCAAAGTCACGCACACGGCTCGGCCGACGATGACGATACCAAGGAGGGCATCACCAGCATGTCTGAGAACGACGAGAGCAACATCGAGGCTCCCAGTCCAGCGACGCCGGTCAAGTCACCGGCGGACAAGCCCGAAGGAACGCCTCTCAGGCCTGCCAGCCCTCAGGCGACCGGTCTGCCACCGGAAACGCCACCACCTCCGTCGCGAGTCGCTTCCCCGAGCATAGAGCCAGCCGCGCCTGTCCTCGCCTCGGACAAAAGCATCGTCAAGCCGGGCGTCCTCAGATTCGGACAGGACGATTTACCCGCCCCACCCTCGACGATACCCACCTCTACGAGGCAACAGTCCGCACAGCAGCAGCAGCAACAACAACAACAACAACAACAACAGCAGCAGCAGCAGCAGCAACAACAATCGAACCAATTGGGTAGCTCAAACTCACCGCAAAGCCCGAGTCCTCGAGCGACGCAATCGCCGAGGTCCGTGCCGTCGCCGCATCCGAGTGCGAATATCTCGGCGCAGTTGAATATTCCTCAACCGCCTCAACCGTCCCAGATCGCACAGCACCCGCAACAAAATCCCCTTCTGCAACAGAGTCAACAAACGCTGCAATCGGGCCAGCAAGCGCCACCGCCGCAGCAGCAGCAGCTTCAGTCCTCCATGCAACAGTTGCCACCA
>NW_017100319.1:310423-311140 GCF_001263275.1 Habropoda laboriosa | reverse complement strand
TCCGTTATCGTCGCAACTTGGTCAACCGTCGCAAGCTCACGTGGTGCAGCAAGCCGGACTTCAACAGCAACAGCAGCAGCAGCAGCAGCAGAGCGGGTTGCAAAGTATCGCGAGTCAACATCCGGCCCTTCAGGGTCTGGCCAGTCAAGTGGCGAATCAACAAACGGCAGGCTTACAGGCGGCGCCTCCGCCTCAGCCCGGTCACCCCGGTCAAACTGTACAGTCCCACCTGCAACCTTACCAGAGCGTGTCGTTGCACGCGAAGATGCCTCAATTCAAAGTGAAACCGACGGCGGCCCTAATGCCCGAACAGGACAAGAGCAAGGACCCAAGAGGGTCGTCGAAACCACAAGGATACAAGAAAAAATCGAGAAAATCACCGGGTGGCAGTCCGCATCCGTCGCCGCTAGAGGCACCGATCATCGACGCCGCCCGGGAAGACGTGCAGAGTCCGGCGTACTCGGACATTTCGGACGACGCAGCGCCCGTACTCGAGGCGGAGCCAGCCGACAAGTCGAAACAGAGTCAAGAGAAAGACGGCAAGGTGGCGGCGACCGCACACCTGCCGGCCCACTTCGGCATGTACCCGTATTACGGCCAGCCGCCCTACCTTGTGCCGAGCGTGCCCGAGAGCAAACCGGTGGATCAGAAACCGAGCGATCTCGTCCCGAAACAGGAGATGAAGCCGCTCAACATACCGCAGATGCCGACAATGGC
>NW_017100319.1:293578-310383 GCF_001263275.1 Habropoda laboriosa | reverse complement strand
TCCCTATCAGCCACCCCAGCCGGTTTCGCAACAGCAGCAGCAGCAGCAGCAACAACAACAACAACAACAACAACAACAACAGCAGCAGCAGCAGGAGCAAGAGATGCACGAACAGAAGGCAAAGATCAAACAGGAACCGCAGTTGCAGCAGCCCAGCTTGAAGGACAAGCAGCACGAGAATCATCAGATACTGAAGGAGAGCATCGAGATGAAGAGTCAGATGAGCCCGTACCACGTGTATCACAGCGGACAGAGTCAGAGAGCAGCGCCTCCACCGCCTCCGCCTGGCCCGATACAGGACGACCGAAGGTATTATCTGTATCCGGGAGATCAGAGGCGAAAGGAGGAGGCGGCGAGCAAGCAAAGCCAGCAAGCGAAGGCGCCTCCCCCGAGTCCGAAGCACCAGCCGAAGCAGGAGAAGCCGCAGGACCTGGGAAAGAACGAGGACTCGAAGAGCAGCAAGCAGGAAGGCGTGAAGCCAACCATGGAGACGCAAGGACCACCCCCGCCGCCTACCTCGCAGTACGCCTACATCCATCCGGGTTACATGCAGCCGCAGCACTACGGCGCGCTGCCATTCGACCCCGGACACCCGGTGTACCGTGGGCTCAGCCCGATGCTCGTCCCCGGTCCGTACTCCGGCAATCCGTACCTCCATCAGCTGCCGAGGTATCACGCGCCGGAGGACCTGAGTAGACAACCCGGTGGGAAGGCCCTCGACCTGCTCCAACACCACGCCAATCAGTATTACTCCTCGGCGCACAAGATACACGAGCTTCAGGAGCGCGCACTCAAGTCGCCGACCCCGAAAACGTCCGCGGCCTCGGCCAGCCCTTCGTCCGCCGGGCCGACGCCGTCGCGGCCTCCTAGCGGGCCACCGAGCTCCGTCGCGGGCCCTGGCCCGCCCCAGCAGCAGGGCCAGCAGTCGAGCGGCAAACAGCAGGGCCAACAGGGTGGACAGCAGCAGCAGCAGCAGCAGCAACAGGCCGTCGACGCCGGGACCGGGACCCTCTCCAAGGACAATAGATCACCCCCGCCACAACGGCACGTGCACACGCATCACCACACGCACGTCGGCCTAGGCTACCCCCTCTTGACCGGACAATATCCCGCTCCTTACGGAGGTAAGCCCCTCGTCAGACCCTGACAATAAGCCGCGGTTCTACCTGAACCGTACATCGACTGCAACGACGTAGACGCGGACACCGACGCTGACACCGACGCTGACACCGACGCCGACCCCGACGCCGAGCCCGTCTCCGCCGTCACCTCGCCAATCGACTACTCGATCTTTCACTTTCGCTTCTCCTCCGACAGATAACCCCAATCTCGCGGGAACGCGCGTCCTTCTCTCTTTCCCAATGCCGCGCGTCACTCTCTATGGACTCGAGGGACGTGCGTTCCCCCATTCACCCCCCGCACCCATCTGCACCCAAAGATTGGGCTTTCGAAACCTGATCGTCCAACACACCATATTGGTGTATGCGAACGCGAACGCGAACCGAGAGAAGGCAGCGCGCGTTTTTCCCATCCATTTTCACTAACAAGCCCGACCAATAGCCAACTAACTTGATCGCGAGACGCGCCCGTGTAAATAATTCAATCGCCCTACCACGGTTAGGAGAACGACGAGCGCGCAAAGCCGCGTTAATGTTGGCGAACGACGAGTCGCGAGACGCTTAAAATACGTAGTTACGGACGTATAGTTCAGACTGTGATAATCGTTTGTTGTTTCGCCACGTGTGGACAACGAATCGCGAGAAAGCTATTCCACCATCGTCGCTTTTTCGTCACCCGATCTTGCAATGTAACGCCGCTATTGATGCATCCCATAGCATCCTATTCTGTCTTGCCTTTTTTCTCTTTCTCTTTTCCTACTTGTTCGATCAAAGTGGATAAAGAACGTGTAACGACGTTCGCGGTGATAGCGTTTCTCGAGCGACTGTGGCGATCGAGGAAGCGATTAGGACACACGGATTGACGAAAGGGTTCGTCGGTCGCGTTGGTGCAACGCTACGATTCGTCTTCCTCCTCTCTTGCATCCTCCTCTCGTTCTCTTTCACCGTTACTCTCTTTTCCTGTTGAAAGCAGTTTCGATCTCCGTGTACATACCTCGGCTCTCTGGTATTCGTTCTCCCGTCGCATTAATCTTCGGCGATTGCTCGCTCGTCGCTGCGCTATACTTGGGCTGTGGAGTGGCGCGAAATCGTCGAAAATAATGTTGTGTTACGGTAGTCTAGGATCGCCTACGAATACGTAAAGGAGAGAGAGAGAGAGAGAGAGAGAGAGAGAGAGAGAGAGAGAGAGAGAGAGAATGGATGCGACGAAAAGAGAAAGATACAGAGAGAGTGAGTGCGAGCGCGCGAGAAAAGGGGAAGGTGTGTGAGGGGCGAGAAAAGGCGCGGATTCGATTCGGGTGACGGACGTAAGTACGCTAGCTTGCTCTAGGAACCGGAGATTTTCTCGGAGGAAAGCAATTAATGGTCCCCGGTGTCTGTGTGTGTGTGTTGCAGCGGCAATGCTGGCGAGTCAGCAGGCCGCCGCGGTAGCCGCATCGGTGATCTCGCCATTCCCGCCCAAGTGACCCGCGGCCCCCGGTCCCGTACTAGCTGCCGGAACGACCGGACCCACTTCCGCACAAACTCACCACACGCCTCATCATCCACCGCCAGTCAGCGGTGCGACCGCCACGGGACATCCGCACTCTGCCACCGCTGGCAGGCAACCTTAGGATCACCTCGGCAATTACGCTAATTCGAGCCTGCTACCTCTTCTTCGTTAACCGCGCGGCCACGCTCCGTGTAAGTCTCTATCAACTGTACCTGCGTCGGCTTGCCAACTCGCCAGCAACACCACCACCACCACCGCCAGCCTATCTGCCTATCTGCCGTCGACGTCGATTGCAACGTGTCTACCGTGACGGTAGACCATCACCGCCACCGCCACCACCACCACCTCCTCTTCGCTTCGTCGTCACGTGTGAAAACGCGCACGCCTCTCGGACCACCGATTCCGCGTTTCATTCCATATGTGCCTCGTGCTCCGAGAGAGGAGCGCATTTGTCGACGACGCGCCGACCCGATCTATCCTGTTCTTCTCCCTCCGAATACGCCGTACAAATCGGACGGAGAAAGCACACAGCTCTAAAACCAATCGAAAACCGAAAGGACGACAGGCTGTCGAGATTACAGCGTTCTTTTTACGCGTGCACTTGCTTGTGTTATCCGTTCTTTCGATACGCCTACCTAACACGCACCTTTTCGGTTTATCGCAGTGACACGTGTTATGTTTCCAGAGACTTTCGCTCGTGGTGCAAACGAAAGAAAAGGGGGAAAGAAAATTTGAAGAAAAAGAAAATCAATCTTTGTGAAAATAAACAAATCTTGCGACAAATTTTACGCACAAAACTAAAAGAAACATATGTGAAATTCGAGTGAAATATCTCCAGGAAAGATCAACTCCTATTCTTCCATTTGAATTGAAAAGCGGAGCAATTTGTAGAAACGCTAATCTCTGCTAATCGTTTCCTCGATACTCCACGTTGAAAATGACGGTACAAGCCTATCGATAAATACACGACGGCGACGGCGACAGTGACGATGACGATACAGATGACAGTTACGGTAAGATCAGTATTCAAGCGAGATAAAAGTTTGCGCGACCGACGTACCATCGATGTATTCGTCCACAACGATAGCAATGTGTGTTCCGTGGAAAGAACTATTCGCGATGGTTCGACGCGTCGAGCTGGTGACTCGAAGCAGCTCGCGGAAATTCGGCTTGGAATACTTAAAACGAAATTCAGTTGCTGCGAACGAATTGCAGTGAAATAACGATCGTGAAAAAAGCACGCGCGATTAAAGATCTCGTTGGTTTAGACTGACTGTGGCGATAATGCTCGTAGAATCGCTCGTGCCCACGAGTACGAATAGACGTGATAACTCCTACAGCCGTACCGCCAGTCGATTCTGCCCGATTTTTCTCCGATGCGAGAGCGTGTGCCTCACGAGAGAGTCGAGTTCGCGTCGAGACAGCATTTTTATTGCACGTAGAAACGTAGAAAAACAGAGAGAGAGATGCGAATGTGTGAACGGAAAGTCAGAACTTTCCTGCGTGTGCGTGCGTGCGTGTGTGAGTGTGTGTGTGCGCGCGCATCGTGCGTTTTCCGTAAAACTCGTTGTGTATAACGCGTGCGAATGTTCCATCGAGAGCATCGTTGTGTATAACGGTGAAATTATAATAGATCGTTGTATTTTATTGTAAAAAGAAGGAAATTGCTGAACCACACAGACTCGACATTTTTCTAGAGAAATTGCACGACTCGCGAGCAACGCGACTCTTAGACGATTTGATTACCTATCGATTGATAAAAGTGTGTGTGCACGTCGGTTGCGATATTATCGAACGTGTACGACGTGACACGTGTTGCGTATCAGAGTATTGGCACGAACGAAAACAATTACGATTCTAAATAACGATAACGATAACGTGATGGTAAATGAATTGTACATTGAATACGCTAGAATGCTATTTGTTTACTAAAAAATAACGATTGTAGTTGAAGCGTTCCGCGAATACGGTAGAATAAGAAAGCGTTGCGTATGCGTATGTGCGTGCGTATGTGTTTTGGGGGAGATCGAATGTCAAAGGAGCAAACGCAGCAAAACGGACAAGACTAATTAATGTGAAAGGGAGAAAGTTCTTAGGTATACGTACGCGCATCGTATCCTGACGACTATCTAAGCGTTAGTTCTGTAACGATTATTATTGTATCTTTTATTACGATTGTTCACGAGTAATTATCGGTTCCATTATTTTATTATTGTATCGAAGACGTAAGAGATAAAAGTGTTGTACGAACGATTGGTAAAACGCGTTGCCAAGAATCCGAAAATAGTTTTATCGTGCCGTGCGTAGTGTTGCAAATGCCAAATAAAAGAAAAGAGAGCAAGGCGTGTTTTTTAATTCGATCATAACAAACGGCGATACTCGTTTAACGGTGAGAAGAGGAAGAGGAAGAGGAAGAGAGAGGCAGAGAACAAGGGCGAATGAGAGTGAGCAAATGAGAGAGAGAGAAAGCGGGTGTGTATGAGGGAGAAATGCGCGGGGAATCGTCGTCGCCGTCGCCGTCGCCGTCGCCGTCGCCGTCTCAGTTTTAATGAGGCGCGTTCGAAGGAGAATTGGGCGGGCTTTAAAGAAAAAAATGCTGGTGCTGTGCTGTGATTTTTATAAAAAATAAAAAGAAAAAAACAGAGAAGAGCGAGACGCGAATCAGAGTAAGAAGATCTTGACGAATTTTTATGAAAATATACAGATAGCCTAAGTACCTGGACCTGCCCTGCGCTCTCCACAAGCGTAAATTCGAATAGAGAATATTGAACGAGGAGAATTAAATGAGAGAGATGGGGGAAAAGAAAGAAGGACGCAGAAAGAAAAGGGATGGTAAGAGGGAACTTGAATGAATTGTATAGGCTGTAAAGTGTATTTGCTTTTAAACAAAAATTTAATATAGATCGTTAACCGCTAATCACGCGAGAAAAATAAGAGTTGTCTCCAATCGTCAAATACCATACGTTTATTCGCAATTTGTCCTTCTCGCAGAGACGAGAGGGGAATGGCGAAAGGCGAAGGGGGAATGGATCGTCGTCCCGTCTTGTCTATTCGTACACTGTACGAGCGGAGAACCTTCTTTTGCCAAGCAATAATCTAATACATTTACCACGTACCTACATATAAACGAACGATATCGTTTCAATCAAAATTGTTATCCCGCTTTCGTTTCGCCAGCTTCTTCCCGCCTCCTCGCGTACGTAATTAACAATTGGGGACAATCTCCGACTAAGGATATACTTTAGCGACTATTACGTATTTGCCACGATGTTGCATAATCCATTGCGAAAATCCTCGATCGAGTAAATTAAATGACAACATAAGACGGACTGAAATAGTATAACGTAATGTAATAAACAAGGACCCGTATTCTCGTCTCCTTTTTTTTTAGAATGATAAATAAATAAATAGTGAGTCGTTACGCTTTATATATTATACACTTCGAATATATGAATATACGAGTAACAGTACGTACAGAAGCAAATACAGAAATGCAAGCATCTTGTCGTTAAATTGTAAGATATTGTGTTCAAACTCCAGAATGTACTCTGACCCCTTCCTCAGACTACTATATATTAAATATATTGTGCACTATGCTCCAACTTGTCCATACGAATAAATATATTGAAAAATCTCACTACACCGTACCCTCGATCGCTACCAGCTATCCTTTCACGCGTTCGCGCCTTTTTACTCTCCCCCGCCCCTACCACCGTCCGCTATATTATACACCCTCAATTTTTCTTTAACGTTTCTTCCTTCCTTCCTTCTCTTAACACTTCATATTTTTTGCTTATTATGCAGTAATATTTCTACAACTTCATTTGTTCAAAATTCGATCTAACGATCAATTTAATTTCAGACAAGTTCCAACTGAATGAATAGCAATACTATACATACGTTTTCGGCACACGACACTTGCCTTCTGTAGTCGGTTAAGAGGAAACCGTAACCTCTTCACATTTTTCTCGATACGTATGATCCTCGTACAGACACGTTACTCTTATTTTCATATTCTTTACGATAGGTGACGAGTAAAATGTAGTACTGACAGTGTGTCGTGATGAAAAAGAATATGTTTTAACGACGGAAGGTTATGTTTCATAACCTCTGTCATCACAAATTCTTTTATACCGTTGAGATATTAATAGTACTGCGACGGTAATATTCTAAACCTAGTGAAATGTGATTTTATTCGCAAGTTTTAACGAAGAAGAACGCGTGCAACTAATATACGTAATACACGAACAAATCTGATAACATTTCTTTTACGAAATGGACGAAATAGAGTATAAGTTGGGATCGAAAAATCCTGTTTTAATATCGCACGTAAGTTCTTTTATTTTCATGCAATCCACCATCTATCACACGCCACATTTTTTTGCGATATACATACTTTTCTACAGGCAATATCCAAACTTTTCGACACTATTAAGAAAAAGAAGTGTGACCAACAAACGAATCATATTTCAAAGGTAAAACAAATATCATTCGTTCGATTAGCGTACAATCATTTTTCATTTATACGTCCGTTACACAAATAGATAGCCGAATTTAAGTTATTATTAACGAAGCGGGACAGTACGGATGTCACACTTAGTATAACGGCCTGTCAAGCCCTAAGTGCTCTAGTCGAGAATGGATTATGGGACATTAACGAAGCGTTGTCTACTTTCACGTCGAGTCTTTCCTCTATTAAGTATACATGTCAATTTAACTTATCATATCCTTTATATTTTTTCTCTACAATATCATACGCGTATCGTAAATTTTAGGAATTACACAGTTGCTGCTACAACTATAAATCGCTTGTTAATATTGGATTTAAAATGTGACACAGGAAGTAAAACTATATATCCATTTACGCTGCATGTACCACAGCACCCATTTATCGTTATTTTAACTAAGGACAAATTTAGCTGGCAAACTGTATTGAATGAAATGTCATTTGTTGTCAATCATCAGGATCCCCAGTATGTATGCAGATGTATATACGCACGCACGCGCGAGCGCTCCCTGCAATTTGCACATATCTCTTTATGCATATGCATGCATATATGTAGAAACTTACAACTTTCGATATTTCAGAATTCAAGAAAACGGTATAGAAATGTTACGTCCCGTATTTTTATATATTCTGTGTAATCCTTCTTTGGATTCAACCGATTACTGTATGCAAAAAGTTTGGCAACTGTTGATTAAATCCAAACATGGTATACATGTGCAAACAGAAAGTTTATTTTGGCTATGTACAACTGGAAGCCAGAATTGCACGAATGCAAACTATCAAATTTTAGAACTTGCAGGAAAAGCTTTGCTGGAAAGAAACAGAGAATACTGTACAGCATTGTTGCCGATGATTGCATCCTTAACTGTACAATTACTAAAACAAGGCTCTGATCCAAGACCAAATTTTGATACTATATTTGTTACCATAGATCATTGTGATAGTTGTATAGGAAACCTTATGTTAATATTAATGGCAGAAGTAGTTGTTTTATGTCCAGCTATTTATTTGTACAGTGCTTTGCAAATATGTGAGTAGCTACCTTAAATATGGTGAAAACCCAGTCCTTCAAATTCAACACTGCTCTTCTAACGTTTGTTTAATCTTGTTCTGCTACAGGTACGATGATAACGAAGAAAATGTCTTGTAACGATATATTTTTCAACAGTTTAATAGCATCTATCTTAAAGTGGATGGCATATCCATCCATATTATGTTCCGACGCGTTAGACATGGCGAAAGATTTATTGAATAGTAAAATATTTGACAAAGGAAAATCGACGGGTAACGACGAGACGACATCGACGACATCTTCAAATCGACTTTTTACACTCTTCACTCATTCCGATTCGTATATTGAATTTCACAATGAACTTGTGCAGTGCTTCGACATCTGGAAACCGAACGATATATTATCCTGGCTGAAGAACATGTCCCTGTTACCTATTCACTTGAAGGACAAATGTAAACTGCTGATTTCTGGCCTCTTTTTACAAACAACCGAGCCTCGAGTAACCGAACTGTGCAGCAACATACTCGTTGATGTGAGTAAAGAAAGTAAAAGTTTTGCCTCGCACGTATTGCCGTTGGTATTGCATAAATTAACGAAATCTCGAAGCAACGCAGAATCGAAATGTTTACTGCTCGTTATACCAGAGCTTGTCAACACGAAAGAAAATGTTCCGATCATTAACCTTATCTTGGATACGCTGTTAAACGGTGATAAGCAATTGAAATATTTTACGATCGAATTGTATTTGAAAGCGTTCAATAGAGAACCAAGATGTTACAGATTTCTTTCCGCGGCAATAATTCGACTAATGAAAAGCGATTTCTCCTGGTATTCAGACGCAACTTGTGCAAGAGCTATGAAATATATATGTGAAAATTATCCTGAACACGGAGAAAAGCTTGTGCCGTTGTTATCGCAGACGTTAAATCGTTCGACGGATACGAATGGTGGGGTCGCAAGCAGTCTCGCGCTCCGATGCATCTCTGCCCTTTGCAAAGCATCCGTGATAGACGTTTGTTCGACATGGAGAGTGCTAGCTCCAAAAATGGAAAAGGAGAAGCGTGCTGTTGTTTTAGAAAGTCTTTGCGAATTATTTGCAGATATTGCATCCTGTCCACCCTCTCAATGTATGGAAGAGTATGATCAATTGATCGATAACGTAATATCGAACCTGTGGAAGTACGCCGCAACGTGTAACGATGTAAAAGTTGTCGAGGCTGCGCTTAAAGCTCTAGCTTCCTATCGTCTAGAACAGATTTCTTTGAAAACATTGCCACCCGAATTTAGACGGAACCTCGCATTGCCTGCAGCGTACGCGAAAACTCCGATCGATGCAGCTAGACTGCCAGAGGATGTACTTCCATACGTACCTGGTATTTGTTGGATTCAAATGCTTGAAAATATAAATAAAGCGGCGTTATCAGCAGCCGGCAATCTTTTAATTTCTTTCATCACCGAAGAAGTGAATAGCTTCCGATCTGGCGTTTATGTCTGGCCCCAGAGGGAACCGCAAAACTTTAAATATTTACCAGAGAAAAGCGTAATCAGAGCTGTCGGTGAATATTTGAGGCGAGCGAACAAATCTGATCCGAACAATCACCGTATTATTACCGAATGTTTGCGAATATTTGCCCATAGATATCCAAAACCGTTACCCAATGTAAATTGGGATTTTCTTAAGAATACACTTGAGGAGATATCGGCCGAGGCGAAAAAATATACTCTTGCTATCGCGTGTCATCACGCGACAATATCTCTATCTGCCAAGTCTTTCATAGAGAATTATCTATCGATGTATAAATCTATCGATAATTCCGAATTTATATGGAAAACCAATGAACACCCTGTACTCTATACGAATCTCCAAGACCTGTGTCAAGCTTTACAACCAAATAACATTAAACCGTTCTTGGAAACTACGTTAGAATATGTAATCGAAAAAGTAAATTTCGACGATAAGGATTCGACAAAATCTATGTTCCACTGTATCATGTCGTCGTATGGTCAAGCATTGAAAAAACAAGAAACGTGCGATGCTAACACTACCTTACTTTCCACCATTTTGGAAGATCTTTTCAATAAAATAGATTTAACGTGCGATCGCTTTCAACCCTATTTTACTGCAGCTTTGGAATTATCAACGAACCATTTAGAAAGAATGACATCCCCTAAACTATGGTGGGTAATAACGACTACCAAATTAAAGAATGCTATTGCGATCAGAGCTGAATTGGCATTGAACAAGCCCAGTTCTGTTTCCTCGTTAATGTGGTTGAACGAGACCATCGATGAAGTAGCAGCCTCTACATCCAGGTAAAATTCTCGATAGAGTGATAGACACCTTATGCGAATAAATATCCATGCGTTTTTATATTTTTCATTCAAGCGTGCAAACGTATTTCCTCGAAACCGTACAAAGAGTGCAGACTAAAATGCAATTCGAAGAATGCAGTTCAAATTCTATTCTAGACCTTATCGCACAGGTTTATGGACTTTTGTTGGAATCGTCACAAGATTCTAATAAGAAAGTACAATTTTATTGTGATGTTTTATTTGTCTCTGTCGTTAGTTTATCCGGCATAGATTCTCTGTTAATGAAACGAGATTTATTAATTAAATCGCAGAGTGTCCGATTAAAATTATTTCCTCAAGCTCTAACGCTTCTTTCTGATAGACAGGATTGGAAACACGCAATTCCACAGGTATTTAGAATTACACTTTTATTTATATGTGATCTGATCGCGTGATGGATTAATAACCTTTTATATACCTTTCAGCTGATGGAATGTTTAAATTGCATAAGAACAAGTACTGTTCCTAGTACATATAAATCCACGTTTCATCGATCTTTAATACATTTGAGACATAATCCACACTATAAATCTGTGTGGACTAAATATTTATCGATCAAGACTGATATCGACATTTGATCGTAAAATCTGTATATATTAGATAGAAACAACTTCGCAAAAAGTATGTGGTCGTGTTAACTGCAAATTTAATACATGAAATTAAAAGCAAAAACATATTTGCGGCAAATACAGTTGAAAATAATTAAGATTCGTCTATCACTTACTTGCAGTTCCACATGACACAGGGAGTGACAATAACTATGAACGCGCATCTCGTCACATGTGCTGCTGTATGTGACGACTTTCATAATGCTAAACAGATGTTTCGCTATTATCCATTGTCATCACTGTTAACGTATTGGGTCGTGATCCTGTCAATACTTGATCCTCGGGTAATTTCATTTTAGGTTCTAATATATTCCGTTTCGTTTCAACATTTTTCTTAATAGGTGTGCGACTTGGACTAGATTTTCTACTGCTCGGATACGATTTTAACAAACGAGCCCTATGTAGACATTCAAAAATAACACTTCATCTGTTGTACTGTGTACAACATGCTAAAAAACGTACGCTTGAATTTTAAACTTCTTTCACAGTTTAAAAGAATAATACTTACGCATCCATTAGTTTAAGAAACAAATGAGTATATACTTGGTATTCTTCATCTCCGAACTCGGTCGGATCGTGTCGCGCGTGTTCATATAAATCGCAAAATTGATGAATTAACCGTTGTCCACTTCCATTTAATGGAGCAGCCAATGTGGCAAGTAAATATGCTCGTAAATTTTCGGATGGATGTCTTTTTAGACAATTGTCGTATTTAGTAATTTCAGCTTCTGTACGAAATGATAGCAGTGAATTTTGCGTTTACATTCATTTCACTCTTTATAATAAATCTGTGAATTTCATTACCTAAAATTTTAATATCATCTACTGCTTTTAACCTATAATAATGTGGCGGTGGGACTTGTCCTCGAGGCGTTAAAATAAATCTTGAATCACTGATAAGTTGTGGATCATACTGTATTCTTGGTATTACTTCTATTCGCCTTTCAATTTCCTTTTTAAGTGACTTGAACAATTGAAAAAAAGCGCAATACATAAATATGTGTGTATGTATGCACATGTACATAACGTATATAAATACATATGTATATTGTACATACCATGCATTGCTGAGAAGATGACGAGCAGGACGGCACGAGGCGGATAGTCATTCACACGATGGAATAGTAGACGTGGCCGTTTCGGCCAATAATAAACATTCTTTCCGCTCGTCGTCTTCTCAGCAACGCATAGTACATGCCGTTTAAAATTATAAACATGCTCAATTAATAAATCTCTTAACTAATTTTTAGCTTAAAGCAAGCGTTATTTATTTGCTATTATTTAAGGAGCGAAAAATACAGCAATATATGTATGTATGCATAAGCAACTTAACCTTTGTAATCACTCCTACCTTTCGTGCATCGTGTCCAATAGGAATATGTGGTCCACGACGAGATCGCAACGCAAATCGCATAATTTGTCGTTTTGCAAATATGAACAATAATAATATCGTTAATACTCCTGCTGCAATAAATATCACTATCGTTACACCGGAAAGTTCTTCGGTCATGTTTACATCACAAAAGTCTATATACATACGTGTGAATATAGATACGTATGTAATTTCAATTCTACTACGCGCATGCGTTATATTCACTACATCTCTCACATTTAATCATAAATTCGAAAGAAGAAAATATACTTTTTTTTTTTTTTTTTGGGGGGGGGGGTGATTAAGGTTCCATGCACCTTCTGAGGTTATTAGTGACCACAGTGAGTTTATTCAGTGGTGCAGTCTATAGTAGGTGGTATAAACCAATATCTTTCAATTTGTTTTATGGAAAATAAAGTTTTTTATACATATCAAACAATTTTATAATATCGTACTATTCTTGTACAAGTAGTTGTATAAGCTACATAGCTTTTAATATATTTTGTATAGGTCTTTTAAAAAACGTCTCATTCGTATTAGCTATTTCCCCTAATAAACATTTTTGTTCCTCTGAAAAATTAATATTTAGTTTTATAAACGATAATACGAGTTTGCCAAAGTTTTTATCCTTGGCAAAGTCAAGTGCTTTTGCATATAACAATTCTATAATTTTATCATTTGTGGCAATATCTGTTTTAACAGAAATTAAATTATATAAAAATGAAAGATGCCATGATTTCAGATCTTTCACATTTGATAAATAATCCCTATAAAAATGGCAAAAATTAATTAACACTTTGAATTTAATTAGTCCATCAATCAATGAAATAAATAATAATAATAATACTTACACAATCAGGACAATACGTCTTTTAGGTTCAAAAGCATTTACTATAGCATTGATAATTGTTGTATCATTTAAGTCAACATTTAAGAGAGGTACAAATATTAATTTCTGAATATCATCTGGAAATTTGAGAGCACATTCTGTAACAACAGATAAAAGCAATCTGGAAGGCTCTTCTAAGGCAATAATCTGTAACAATACTCATGAATTATTAGTTGTTTATAAATTAATAGTTAATGTATCAAACCAATTAAGTATCACCTTTGGCAATAATAAGTAACTATGAAAAATTGCTGCATACTTAATTCGTTGTTCCAAAGTCATATTATTCATGGAACAACACAGATTATATACACCCAGTATACTTAATTTTTTTTCCAAATTACAGACTACTTCCACAAGTTCTGTGTCTGTTAAATTTTCTAAATGATGTACATCTAATTTTCCATTAGAACTTTCTAAACCCTCATAAAGACATTCTGTGATATCAAGATTTGGTACATGTTCCTGCTTAGTATCTTTGTTAAAGTGCTTGTCAAGTTGTGTAAAATAAAATTGAGTAGATGAAAACTGATCTGCTGTCTTAAATAAAATATCATAACAATCTTTGTTGCTTTCATTCAAAGTATCTTCCATATTTATCTGTGTTTCTTCCTCCTAAATAATACATCATACGTTTCGATATTATTTACATTAAAGATTATGTTTGTTGATAGTACTAACCTTTCCAGTTATAATTTGCCATAAGGAATCGGCCTTAATTAAATCTTCGTTTAATTTTTCTTTAATTACTTTTAATCTTTCCATAGTGTATCGAGATAATGCATAATCTTTTAAGATATCTGTATGATTCATATTTTTGAGGGTTTACAAGAAAAACGAAACAATTTTAAACGAAAATTGTATTATTGTGTAATTTATATTGTTTTCCGATTATAAAGAATACACCACAATTACTCTAACTGCCATAGATTGTTAGAGAGTAAAGGTACTTTATTTTACTTATTTTAAAACTAAAATCAACTGTTTTAAATTTTACGTGATTGAAAATACATAGAGTATCGATATATTTCAAGCTACAGTGATTACTTTGATTGTTTCCGTGTAAAATGCGTTGTAATACGTCATATCCTGACAATTCATTTGTCGCAAGCAAAGTGAACTCTTATCGAGTCGTGACAGTCGAGAGGTTAATGTTGAAGTGATACTCTGTGTTCGTTGAATAATTTTCAGTTCAAACAATATTATTATGTATACAAACGAACGTGTGTAACTTTTTTTTAAAGGAAAGGTGCACTTTTTACATGGTATTATAAAGACAGTGATTCTAAATTTCTTTAGAGCTGAATATTATACCAAAAAGTTTATTCAAGGTGTAAATATTTTACTTCGAAATACTTTATACTATTTAAATGCATCATAATCGGAAAAAAAGAACAGCTACTACGATGTCAAGCATACAATTTAGAAGTATTAATCGAGCAACAAAGCAACCAAGTGTTACTCCATTGCTCGAAATACAAAGCATGTTTCTTAAATGCGTTGTGCGTGCGCGCGCGTGTGTGTCGATGATTTATCCTATACGTAAATCTTTTATATTCAAATTTTGTATAAATTAGAAGATTATAAACAGTGGAAATAATGATCGATGAAAATGTTTGCGTATTTAAAATGTAGCTGTTCTATGTGCAATTAGCTTATTGTTACTTGCGATATCGTTGCAGTAAATGAAAAACCGGTTTCACTTGCGGAAAACCCAGATCATCTCGAGGTCATTAAAGATCGAGTTCATACGGATAGCGTTTTTAGTTGCGCTAGAGTCTATTTTCTATTTCTTTCTTCCATTATTTTTATAAATTTTTCTATTCTAGATTTTTTCGATACAGCATGATATGCTGAATTTGCAATTTCGTTGAAAGTAAAATCCTTAGGAAACATTATTGTGATACAATCAGCGACGACGACGACGACAGCTACAGTATATGTATCTATGAAAAAGACAGTTAAAATGTGAATATACGATGGGCGAAAAAAGTATTGCTGAATATTTGATATTCAAATCGAAATAAGGTCAACATTTTCTCTCATTGAGATTTATATATGATTATAAAAGTTAGGAGAGTATGCAGTAAAAATGTCAATAATGTAATGTAATTAGTCACAACCACACTTCTGTCTTTCAGTTGTTTTCACCGAATCATTTTCCAATGTACATATGTATACATATATTTACTATTTTGCTGATTTTGTTAAAAAATGTAAGAATTTAGCAGATGTGAAAATATACGATAACGATATTTTAGAACAAAGAAAAGGATAACACGAAAGAATATTCTTTTTAAACGGTGTATCAATTTTGCGTGAAAATGCCGATACTTTCGGATTTATCTCGTCGATTTCATCTGTTAACAACCGATGCGAAACCTGATCCACCACGGCTACCGATCAAAGGATATACGCACAATTTAGAACCAAGTGCAGTAAATGAAAAAACGAAGAAAACAGAATTCGTATCTGCCCCTACGACTGAAAGAGAGAAATCCGTCTTAAACGACACACTGCCCACGAATGCTGATCATTCCACTAGAGTAGAAAACGATGTGGACGATGGAAAAACGTCCGCGAATGAAGCGAAACAACAGAAGAAACCAAATGTTCGAACGAAAGCGAAGTCAAAGCAGTATAAAAGTTGTAAGTTTTAGTTACAATTTCGATCCTTCGTTTGGTAAAAAGAGTAAGATTTATCGAATCTATTTTCCAGCCCAAGGGACACATGTTGTGAATTACAATATAATTAATTCGAATGGTGTGAAAATTGGCGCAAGGACTAGTTACATCTGCAATATTAATCAATTTGACAAGAATAACGCTGAAACGACAGAAGAATCATGGTTGAAATCGAAATCGAAGATTCGACAAATGCCAGTGGAAGTACAACGATTATGTGCTTGCACCGATGAGATTACTTTAGACGATATATTTGTTATTAAAACTTACATTGGACGCGGTTGGAAAGATGTTGTTAGAAAGCTATTATATGCAGATGGTCAAATCGACCAATTCGAAGAAAATTATAGATTCAAAGGCATAAGCGAAGTAAATTCGGATATAATACTATGTTTTGTTAGTATTACTCTTAATTACATTACAAATTTTTATATCGATGATTTTATTTTTAGGTAATCTATCAAATATTTCTCGATTGGAAGCAAGCTAACACAAAAAATGCAAAAATTGGTAACTTGGTAGATATATTGTGGTCTTGTAGAGAATACGATTGTGTAGAGCGTTTAGTCTCTGCCCACGGGAACTCGATGTAGTACCTATTTTTTAACTGTATATCTAGTACATATGATATACATAGAATGCATTTTTTCCACAATTTACTCTTTTTTTTTTTTTAATGTATTTCTTAACAGTAATTATTATATAATACATGTTTATCAAAAACAGCGAAACATTTTTGTGTTCGTGACTTTTAACAGCAATGATTAATG
>NW_017100319.1:285875-293485 GCF_001263275.1 Habropoda laboriosa | reverse complement strand
AGTATAAAAACTTTTTGTACAGTTATTATATGGGATGGAAATTATAAAAATAGGTTACATTACAAGTACCTATGTGTTAGTTACATACATACATGACATATGAAAAAAAAAAAATCTACATATATGTACATGTATATGTACATCTGTATGTACAAATTGGAAATGTGCAATATTAGATTATCAAAACATTATACGTCAAAATCTACAAAAAATCTTGCAGAAATTATACTTAAACTAATATTACACTTGTCAGTTTAAAGCACCTGTTTTAGTTCTTAATAATGTAATTAGGTATTTCTTTCTGAGATTTTCCTATTAAAAATCTGATTCTTACAATTCTCAAACTCTATTATCATGTCTTTCAAGTTTTTATTTCCATCCAATACTAAAACTGGTGCTGGTACAGTGAACAATGTTTGGTGGTAGAGCCATTCATCATGAATATCATGAATTTGTTTCAAATACTCCAATGATACAGAATTTTCTTCTTTTCTAGCTCTTTCCTTCATTCTTTGATATACAACTGTTGGTGATGTTCTTAAGTACACTGTTTTAACATAAAAATAATAGTTAGATTCAAGTAGTTTATTCTGACACATTTAAAATATATTACCTATTAAATCTATTTCTAAGTTAGTATTTTGTGTACACCATTCGTACCAATCGTTCAGAACCATTATTTCAACATTACTTAAAAGTTTTGCACGTTTCATGTTTTCTATAAAACACCTTCCGCTATGTACTGATCTTTCCATAATTTTATAAGGCAATGGAGGCTTGTAAGTATGACGTTGAAGCATAGTTAATTGTACATAAGATTGAAATAAAAAAGCATGGCGTGCAGGATCTTCGTACATTAGTTTCTAAACATTTTTAATAGATATTTATTAATATCATCTTGTTTTATGCGAAAATATAACACTACATTGATAAATTTTAATTCAATGAAACTTACTAATAAATTTGTCCCACCTACATCTCGCCAGAGATCAACTGGTTCTTGTAAAACTGTTGTGTTGTTAAATTTTTTAAAATGACTTAAGAACGTCGTCTTACCACTTCCTATATTTCCTTCTACGCATACTGTAAATTGCCTCTTGCATAAATTGCACAGGGAAGCAGTCGTTTTTTGGAAAACAGGGATTAAACTTTTAACTGAAGAAAACGCCATAATTAATTTCCTTTTACGATTATTTTCTTCCTACTTAAATTAACAAGCTTTTGTTACCAAACAATTTTCATAAAAAGAAATAACAAGGCTCTCGTGATAATAAAAACTTACCCGGTAAACAAAACATTTACTAATTCGTGGTGACACGTTTATATATACGCAATGTGTAATTTCTGTATTTAATGTAAATTATTACGTGTGTGTAAGTGCTAACATATGCTAAATTAAACCTATTAAAATATTGCACGTTTTGCAATAAACGATTTTTTAAACGAACAGCAATAGCAGATGTGTTAAAGCGAAAACTTCTCCACGTTAAACGCTACAACGTTACGGTTGCACGTTCAAACTAAGTAAACCACAGACGAGATACAGTATAGACTTACCACTTAATGCACTTTTTTGTCCCCCGTCAGGAGGATTGTAGAAACTCTTACCATTTGCGTGTCACTTCCAACGTTACCGATTCAGTATAAAATAAGATTACAACATTAGTAATGGTTGGAATTGGAATTAAACGTAACTATGAGATTACAAATAAGTAAAGTAACGTAATTGTTTATTAGTAGATTGAGCACATGCGCGTGCTCTACTGCTGTTAAAAGATCGTGAGCAGCAGTTCTACCCACGTAATCCACTATACATTATTTAGTCGTACTTACTACGGAGGATAACTCGTCGAGATACTTATTTAGCAATACAGAAATGAGTAAGACAAGGATATTAATGGCGCCGTGTGTTAGACAAGGACAGAAAAATTTTCAAACGCGATATTAACGCCATCTCGCGTCTGGTGACGCGAACTACGATTTTCTAACAGGAGCACAGAATATCAACAGAGGTATTAGACAAGGAAAGCACTAGTGTGCGACAAGGATAGAGAGAAAACGTTTCCTATTGGCTGGCGGACAACTAAGCTCCATCAACCACGGGCTACATCAAGTCGGCCAGGGAAGAATCATTAAAAATTCAATAATTACGGTGATTCTGTGAACTTTTAGAGTTGAAGAATAAAGTGTGAACCTTCAGCAACATTCTCATATAGTTTTTAGTACACTAGACCCGTTCGATAATTAGTTATTAACAATTTTAGTACGTGATGTCGGGAACGATACCGCATACCGTCATGTATCTTTATGGTTTTTCAATAATTTCATAGGTTTTTGCTGAATTTCCATACAACTAACTATACGCGTCTGAAAGGCAACTCCTTTAGCTACGTTCACATATAATTTTTATTAATGTAACTCTTGTAGCTTAAAAGTTATTAAATATTATATGAGAGAGTCTTCTATTCATCGTATTCGAGTATAGTCAACTCTTGCAAACAATTGCTAATATCTCATAAAGCACATCACGTACGCACTTAAAAATAATTGGAGAATATAGGCAAAGGTCTGTACTGTATTTTGCATGCTTGAAAGTGTAAAATTAATCATGAATATTCGTGAAAATGACGGAAATCCTTTACGCTATAATACGACGAGAGTAGTACAAACTCAAATAATATTTAGTAACACATTATTTACGACAAATTTGTGAACTTTTTATATTAAAGAATGAAGTACGGACCTTCAGAAACTTTCACATATAAATCTTAACGTAGTAGACCCATTCGATAATTAGTTATTAACAATTTATTACATGATGTCGGGAACGATACCGCACACCTTTACGGTTTTTCAATAATTTCATAGCTTTTTCCTAAATTCTCATGCAACTAATTATCTGCATCTGAAAGGCAATTCCTTTAGCTACATTCACATATAATTTTTATTAACATACTCGGTATAGTTTATTATTTTCATACTCTGAGAGTCTCCTATTCATCGTAAACGTCTATAGTCGACTACTACAAATAATTGCTAATATCTAATAAACCACACCACTTACGGTTATCAAACTAATTGCAGAATATAAATAAAAGTCCATTCTACATTCTACGTGCTTCAAAGTGCATAATTAATGACGTATTTCCTTTGAAATAACGAAAACCTGTTGCGATTGAATGCGACGGGTGCAATACTTTTCCAAATAATATTTAATAACTCCTAAACTAAACCGAATATGTTAATAAAAATTATATAAGAATGGAGCTAAGGGAATTACCTTTCAGACGCATACAGTTAGTTGCATGCGAATTTATTAGAAAACTACGGAATTATTGAAAAACCGAAAATTTATGCGGTATCGTTCCCGATAACACGTACTAAAATTGTTAATAACTAATTATTGAAAGGGTTTAGCGCATTAAAATCTATATGAGAAAGTTGCTAAAGGTCTACACTTTATTCTTCAATTCTAAAAGTTCACAGAATCATCGTAATTATCAAGTTATTAATGATTATTCCCTGTCCGACTTAATGGTGACCTGGTCGCCATCAGAAGGTGGAGCTTAGATATACGCGGACCAATAGGAAACGTTTCTCTCTATCCTTCTTGCACAGTAGTGCGTTCCTTGTCTAATACCTCTGTTTACATGGTGTGTTCCTATTAAAAAGTTGTAGTTCGCGTCACCAAAAACAAGATGGCGTCACCGTCACTCTTCTATCCTTGTCTACCCCTATTCGCTTTCCTTGTCCAACACTCGTCACTATTGCTATCCTTGCCTACCTCTATTCCTTTCCTTGTCTAACTCATTCCTCTAGTGCTATTCTCGTCTTCCCCTATTCTTTTCCTTGTCGTTCTTATTATATTCAATTGATACTTGTAATTTATAATTAATTTTCAAGATGCTGTCTGATGCACACTGTACGCTAAATATGTATGACATTGTTGTTAAATTACCAAAGAACTGTATTACATCTACTTTGTAAACTTGACAGGAGTGTTGGACAGAAAAATATATTAGGTGTTAGGTCTATCCTGTATCTCGTCTGTGATTAAAGCATTTTATCATTTAGGTTGATACAATTCCCGCGTAAATTTTCCTGTAGGAATCATTTGATAGTATTCTTCCCCTAGTGACTAATATAGTATCTAGGTTTTTAAGCTTGTTGGTCTCTGTTATGTTTGTTTATCGGTATAAAAGTCACGACTGTTTAATATTGATTGTTAAACAATATTTACGTTATAAGAAATCATTAACATTTGTTTAATCGATTCGTCGCTTAATAATTTTTTATAATAATTTACGTATAACCATAGTATATTCAAAGCATAGATTGACGTTCTACCGCTTAAAATTATCCAATTAAATACAATATAAATGGACAAATAATATTAAATGAACATATATATTATTTTGTTGTATATGCATTTCAATATATGAAAAAATATGCGGATATTTTACAATTTTGATTTTTAGTTATTTTCAAGGAATTTTCAATTGATTTTATTTATTTTCAAGTAAAAAGAATAAACGTTTTATCGTTGATATAGAAAGTTTGTGATTTTTTAATATTGTAAATTAAAGACAAAGGACTATTTAAATGGAGAAAATTTGTCAATTGAAGATAAAAGAACATAATCGACAGTAGCGTGTCACGTTGCTGGTTCATTGCAAGCATGCATGAATGTATCATTAGTTGCTAGTAAGACGCGATAGATTTAAGCTATGAAAAATGATTTGACAAAATATTTTTAGATGTCTTTAAATTGTTAATCAAAGTGTTGTGTCGTGGTTTTTACTACCGATTTTTAATGAAACCTACATCTTATTTTTAGACAAATTTTTACATTATTTAAAAAATGCTTTAAGAAATATTGTGTATTAAATATATACGCGCAACATGTGGTGTAGTAATCGGTGGGAATAATAACAACGTATTAACGTTGTATTTCCCTTTTCTGTTTCTGTTCTTCTTTCCCTGCTTCTCTCTGTCCTTTTGAAGAAATGTAGCGCAAATAAATAATAGTACGAAATGATGATCTTCATTTGTTAAAATAATTTTTTTTGTAGCATATTGCTACTCCTTTCAGTGAGCCTTATATTTGGAGCTAGTGAAATTATTAAATCTCTTGTGAATACTGGCGAAAATTTTTTAAGAAATTCTTCCTATAGTTGGATTATCAGATTATGTTTAAATTTATTGAGTTATGCTACTGTGTTATTGCCAGGTTACCTCATATACAAATATATACGTCACACCAAATACGTTCAAAGGGGAGGTAAGTGAATAGAAAAATTAGTAGCACAGAAATTATTGGTGAATTTTCATATGAAATTATGTAACATCTTTAAACAGGTAAAGGGTGTATTCGCAAATTGGTACATCTGTGTTTTGTGGGTCACTGTGAAACAGGACTTTTGGATTCTTCTTCTTACCAATCTACACCATCAAATCAAAATCAACGTACTTTCACACAAGATGCCCTGTTACTGTTATATTGTTTCTTTGGATTACAAATCAGTTATTTAACATGGGGTTACTTGCAAGAGAAGATAATGACACAGGTATAATTTATTTAACATATGCGTATGTATATATTTCATGGATAAACTTATGAATACACAAAACATGCTTCGCAATGAGCTAAGCTTGAAAAATGATATTCTATATGTAAGTCTGAAATGATTGTTTGAGAAATTAATTAAACAACCAATTTTGCTGATTGTTTCGTAAGCACATGTTGCTGTGGTAAAATGTCCATGTACAGGGAAGCATTGTTGACTTAGATTTCAGAATCACAATGCGAATCATCTAGTCACTACTTCTAGGACATCCAGGCTTCTTTCTATGAAACAAAGTTCTGAAGATGGTGTTTTTTACCCCTTCATTACACCAAACATGGTACGGGTACTAACCATAATACCCAGAATGTTTGAAATAGCATTTACAATTGTATTTCTTTGAAAGTAGTTATTTAATAATGTTTCAAGATGATGCCTAAAGTGTAAATTGAGGAATTAACTACACAGTACAGTTACAAAAGTTTTGATACAATGTGATTTGATTGTGTTCCTTAACTTAAAAGTTTCTATGACATGAAAAAAAAATTTGTTTTTCAGGACTATGAAGATGGTACTGGTAACAAGGACCGCTTTCAGGATTCACAATTTCTAGTATTTATAAATCGAATTCTAGCATTCTTGATGTCAGGATTGTATTTAATAATTCAGAGGCAACCACAGCATAAAGCACCTCTCTACAAATATGCATTTTGCTCTTTATCAAATATCATGAGTAGTTGGTGTCAATACGAAGCTTTAAAATATGTCAGCTTCCCGACGCAGGTGATTATAAAATTATAAAATTTTGTTTTTGAATTGCCGTTTTAAGAGTGTACTTGTAACAGTATGTATTTTAGGTATTAGCAAAAGCTACAAAAATAATTCCAGTAATGTTAATGGGAAAAATAGTTTCGCACAGCACATATGAGTATTACGAATATGTTACTGCTATACTCATTTCTGTTGGAATGACATTATTCATGTTAGATAGTTCTTATTATAAAAGTGGTAAAATTTTTTCAGTTTTACTACAAATCTATTAATATTTTTTGTTTATTTACGCTTATTATTTTGATGTGAATACTTTTAGATGGAGCAACCACCGTGTCCGGTATTATTCTCTTAGGAGGTTATTTATTATTAGATAGTTTTACAAGTACCTGGCAAAGTGCATTATTTGTGGAGTATGGTGCAACAAGTGTGCAAATGATGTGTGTTGTTAATATGTTTTCCTGTTTGTTAACTGCAATGTCCTTGTTTCAACAATCAAGTTTTCCTCTCATATGTTCATTCATGACAAAGGTGATTTAAATCTAATACATCAGAATAGATGTAATTGTAACGATAACACCTGATAAAACTTAAACTTTTCTTTATTGTTACACAGTATCCTAGATTCATTGTGGATTGTTTACTTATATCAATTTGTTCCGCTAGCGGTCAGTTATATATCTTTTACACAATTTCTAAATTTGGACCAGTCACATTTGTCATTATAATGACTATACGACAGGTAATCATTTAGCATATATTATTGTTATTACGTGACATACAGTATTACGCGACGTTAAATCTTTAAACATTATTTGCTTCCTTTGTTTTCAGGGTTTGGCTATACTGTTGTCCTGCTTGATGTATCATCACAGTGTGACAGTTATCGGTATCATTGGTATATTAGTAGTTTTTGGTTCAGTATTTTTGCGCATATATTGTAATAATCGTCTTCGTGCAATCAGAAGACGTAGAGCTGCGGCAAACAGTATAAAAGATTAATATGAAAAAACCAAAATTATAGGTGAATATTCTATGAAATTTTTCGTATTTTCTTGTTCAGATGCACATATCTTTCATGAAATATTTCTGATTACTAAACATAAATAATTTGTAATTAAGTTATTAAGGTAATGATATTTTGAGATATACATATATACGTGTATATATAATTTGTGTGTGTGTGTGTGTGTATATTTTACAAGCACTCCAGAAAAACAACCACTTTATTTTGCGCTCTCTTTTACGATTCGTTATTCGATAATGTACTTTACA
>NW_017100319.1:273558-285812 GCF_001263275.1 Habropoda laboriosa | reverse complement strand
AAGCTAGATATACGAATTTCTATTGTCGAAAGATAATATTTGCGATATGGAAATGAAATACACAGCTTCTTAAGTTGAATCGGTTTTAATTTTTGACAGTACACAGAAGTATATCGTGTAATGCAATTGAATAAGATTATTACGTTCCAATGTGTTTATTCATTCTTCTGGAGAGGAAGGACGGTAAATAGCTATAAGGCAAAGGATAGAAATAATTAACTCGGACGCTAACAGTACCAATTGTATGCTGCAAAGAATTACTTCTAATCTAAGTACATAATTTTGCCAGAGTAAAAAGTATAACGTTGCTAAGGAACTAGGTACAGTTAAAATAACTCCAATAAGAATTGGTAGTCCATGTTCTGTTAAATTTCCTTTTCTTCCAAGATAAATCCTAGCTCCTTCTGTGATTATAAGGAAGAATAGGAGGGCAAATTCTGTCAACGTTGTACTTGTGCCAGGCGAAGGAAGATTTGCAGCCTTGAAAAATCCCATTCCTAATTCACATATGGCAAACATACCAAAATAAAAAGAGTTTAGATACATAAGAATTTCATATGTTAAAGATGAACTGGCTATCGTGGGCATCTTATCAGATTTTGAAGAATACTAAAAGGCTGTGCATTCATCAGACGGTACATAATGTTAATTCATTCCATGGAAATTTTTTCAAGAGAAGCATTGTTCTTCTTAGTACTCATTTGGGTTCAATGCCTTCAGTATATAGTCTGCCCTTTCTGTTTATTTATTCAACTATGTTTGTTCATTTATCTGGGCTGTAGAACTAACGAATATTTTTGGTTGGGCGCTGTTTGGGAGTAATAACCTATTAATTCGATGTATTGTTATTTTCGAACTTTGCAGTATTTAATTTTCATTTTTATCCATTGAAATTCATTTGAATTATCTGCAATATAACGATATTGTCATTCTTAAGTGTTGCGCGCGAATAGAAATTGTTTGCTTAACATAATTTTGTCAACGTGTTGTAAATAAATACATACATGCGGAAATAAATTTTGAAGTATAGAAATGACAACGTTAGTAGATTATCGTAATAAGGGATTGGTGAAAAGCTGTTCTTAACGACTATCAGCCCGGAAAAGATTGGGGCGATCAAGTTTGGTTAGGAAAGTATAAACACAAACGAATCTTTTGGGAATAATGTAGTCACAGCTATCATTCCCACTATTTCCTTTGAAATTTCGATCTTTCGTTACATTTTCTTGACTACACATTCAACGTTTTAGATACGAAAGCTTACATGTATGTATATGTACGTCGAAGGGAAATCTATCTAGTAGAGAAATCTATTTTCATAAAGGAATACATTCACTGGCGAATTTATCGAGCAGTGTTACCAAACGAGGAAAGAAGAAATGTACGTAATTTGATTATACGTACATATGTAATTTGAAAGATTTTGGAACATGTACATATGTGTATCTGTTTGAAAGCATATCAGGAAGGTAATTAAAAAAGAAAAAAAAAATTGCTTACTTACATATGTTCGGTATGTGAGGTTGAATAGTGTTTAACTTTAAGAAATACGAAACACATGTATACATCGAAAGAAAGATTTTTATTGAATTCAATTGAATTCAACTACGGAATACGAGTGAGTTGCGTTAATGGTGTTTCAACGAAACATAAATCCATCGAAGTAATCGATCGTTTATTATGGGAAAGTGATCGCGATTGAGTATTATCAGCAATGGCTCTTTATTCGAATTTTTCGAGAATGTTTCGTGCTAGTAAATTACTTGAAAGTCAGAGAGAGAAATGGAAAAGGAAGGGTCGAGCCTATTTAGCGCCGATTCCATTTCATCGATTGACAACGAACAACATTAACAACTTGCAGTACTCTAAGCGAGCAGTTAAAGCTATACTGATTCTCTCTTACAAGCCCGAGTATAAAGGGAGAATTCACGAAAATGACCGGTTAGTAAAATATACGGAACGTGAGAGTTTGTTCGATGTTATTTTGATCGTGGGAAGAATTTTTGTGATAGGATCTGTCGTTACCGGATTGGCTATCGCATATTTGATCACACGTTTTACGCACGGATATGTTTTTCCCATGGTGTTACGGAAAAGTAATTATTCGTTGGTCGAGGGAAAGTGGCGAGTTCTACATATAGGCTATATCTAAGTTTGAGAATTTCCATTAACCTCCAAGAAGGTTTTGAACGACGTGGCGTTGTTGCGATTGCAGGTATCGAATTTCTCGGACCGATTTTTATAAAATTTGGTCAATGGGCGTCTACGCGGAAAGACTTGTTTCCCGAAGATATTTGTCGTACGCTTTCGCAATTGCAACGAACCGCTTCTCCGCATTCTTGGATTTATACTAAAGAATTGCTGAAATGTGTATACGGGTTGAATTGGAGGGATGTGTTCGTAAAATTCGAACACGAAGTACCACTTGGATCGGGGTGTTGCGCTCAGGTATATAAAAATGAAACGGTATCTTCTTGGTTGTTACTTCTGTTCAATCGATTACTTGTCCAATCGATAGGTGTACAAGGCATGGGTGGATCTGAATGCTCGATTGGAAATAACGCGAGAACCTCGAGTGTCTACGTTTGTTCAAAGTAAAAAAAAAGTTTTCAAAGGTTTCTTCTGTTGTAGGCGGAAGTTAAAGGATTGATTGAAATAGTAGAAATTTCAATTTTTCCCCAACTCTCGATGTATCGCGAATTCTAAATTCAATCTTGTTACAGTTGTCGAATATTTGAGACTTGGTTCGTTGGTCGACTTAATCGGTAAATACGTATACCAATATTATGCGATATTCAGTTGGAAATACATACTTGTATGTATGTATGTATGTATATTTGAGGCGGCATAAGAACAGATGAATTTTAGAGGGAACGTTGAACGGTGGTAAGGTCGATGAAATAGAAGAGAATAAGGACGAGTCTAGCAACGGGCAGAGACTGCAACCTGTAGCGGTAAAAGTTTTACATCCTGGAATTAAAGGGCAACTAAGGTATTAGAGTAATATAATACATATATGGTATATGATCTCTATGTCCTTTTTTCTTCTTTCATTTAGGAGAGATCTTAGCATAATGAGAGGAATTTGTAAATGCGTGACATACATGATGCCACAGTTGCAATGGCTCAGTCTTACCGATTGCATCGACGAATTTTCACATATAATGGAAAATCAAGTGAATTATTACCACCTTATCCGTATCTCGATTATAGATACTTACCTTTACGATGTTTCGTAAAGGTTGACTTGAACTTGGAGGAAGCGAACTTGATTCAATTTTCGAAGAATTTTTCGGGAAAGGAAGATGTTATTTTTCCGCGACCGTATACGAATTTTACTCAACGCGAGATACTGGTCGAAAGTTATCACGAGGGCACCCCTATTTCTGATTACCTCGATCGTGACAACGACCGCGACAACGACCGCGACAGCAAGTTTCAAGGGACATTGGCGAAAATAGGAATAAAAACAATCTTAAAAATGGTTGGAGATAATATATTTTCAATGGATAGCGCATCGATGAATTGGTGATAGTTAATAGGGTTATCGGGGAAATTACAGGTATTCAAAGACAACTTCATTCACTGCGATTTGCATCCTGGTAATATCTTGGTACAAAGGAACTGCGAGCCAGCTGCTGGAAGAATTACCGGTTGGCTTTGGAAATTTCTCGATCGCAATTACTTACCGAATAATCCACGTTTAGTCATACTCGATTGCGGTTTAGTAGTATCTCTGAACGATCGATGTCGGCAAAATCTTCGAGACGTGTTCCGTTCGGTACTTATGGGCGACGTACGTGTAGATCACACTTTCCCCTTTCAACTTATATTTCGTTCGTTAGAAAAAAGGAAATTCGGTTTTAGGGCGAGTTGGCGGCAGAGTACATCCTGGAACATAGTTCGCACGAGTCCCTCGATCCGGATGGTTTCAAGAGTGCAATGAGAGACATCGTAAATTCGCATCTTGGAAGTAGAGTGAACGTATGTAATATAATATGTATAGAAATGGACGAGGTTGTGCAGGCAGGCAGGCAGGTTGGAAGGAAAAGAGACCGAGTTGAAGTTTAAAATGTTGCAGGTGAACGTAAGTACCGTTGTGGCTGAATTGTTTTCCGCGATGGTTCGGTACCGAGTGAAGCAGGACGGATCCTTCAGCAGCGTAATTCTTAGTATGGTAGTGATCGAGGGCCTCGGACGTAGCCTGGATCCGAGTATCGATATTTTCACGGAAGTTGTACCGTTCATTTTTACAAGCAACAGAAACATGTACGAGGATTAAAAACGGCGGAAAGATTTGAAATAGCGAAAGGTGTTGCATGAAAGATCTTTCTCGTTCCAGTAATCCTAACGTAATTCCTACGGTTTGAGAATTTTCAAAGGGGGGAAGTGCCGGAGGAATAAGTTGTACAATATTATCGAGTATCTACGTGTACGCGGGTCGTCGCCACCGAATAAAGTACCGCACGAGAAAATTACCGTTTTAATAACCTGGTGTTAAACGAGTTCCGAGAATGATTCCGATTTTAGTGCATGTATACAGACTATACGGAAACGTGTAATCGCCACGGACAGAATTCCGGCGAGTGACCAGTTGTCCATGATCGCTTCCTGGTTGGTCGACCATCTTCGGAACGACCACCTGTACGTGTGTGTATTCGCGCAAGTGTTCCGTGTTGCAACTCTCGTGTGCTTTCGTATGTGTTTATCTAGAGGGAGTTGCGCAACAGCTCTTCTTACCACTTTTCTATTTACCTAGCGATTTTCCTCCCGCGAATCGAGCCGATTCGAGTGTCTCTCTCTCTCTCTCTCTCTCTCTCTCTCTCTCTCTCTCTCCGAAACATCCAGCCGTTTTATTTCACTTGGTTCGAAACGAGTTTCGACCTTCTGTTTCGTACCACGCGTACATACGTTCACGCCCTTCGTAGATACATCAGCTACACATTTCTTGCCCCTACCGACCACACGTTCGTTCTAGCTCGTTCCATGCGATCGATCTGCGCTTCTCATTGCCGTTTCCCGCCGTACGCATGCCGAACAAATAATCTTTCACGATTACTCGATAATTTCGTTACCACTGCTGCTATTCCCTTCGTTCTCTATTCCTTTATTCGCATCTTCCGAAATATTTACCGCCGCGAGCAGTTGACCGAACGGCTTTGCCAATTGCAGAATGAAAGAGAGATAACGGAATTTTACCGTTCCGAAGGATATAACCGGTCGTCGTGGAGTTTTCGCGTTTTGGAGTTTGTTGGTCGGTAGAGGATCGCGCCATCTGCCGAACGTGTCGTGATCGCTTTAACTTGGAATCCCCACCAAGGTAACCTGCCCCCTCCGACGAAGATGATCAGGCTACTACTGTTGCGGCGCGGTGCGGCGCGGCGCGTCGCCGCACGTTCAGCTAGCAAAAGGAACGGCGAAGAAGCATGGAAGCAGAGTTCCAAGCCAAATAAGAGTTCATTTCCGCGTGCAGTGCACCGGAGATGAACCAGAGCTCTCCGCTCCCTCGATCGTTTGTTTTCGGTACAGCGAACATTTTTCCAAATACAGTGTAATAATTCGTGTGTCTAGGCTGCAGCAACTAGCATATGCGTTCAACAAATTAACCACACCTTAGAGAGTCTGCGCAATTTTTTTTTCAACCCTTTTTCTTTCCCTCTTCTAGCTCGATATCCAGTTCTTCTATCTCCTTGCATTTCCTTACACGGTCCACTTTCTTCAACTCTACTCCTCTTTTTATCCTAGGAGGATAGTTTCGCGGAGGTACGTTGCTTTTCATTCTGTTATCAACGTTGTTGCGGTTACGGTTGATTTTACCGCAAGTACTGGCAAAACCACTATCGCGAGGGCGAAGACGACGACGATGACGACAATTACGACGATGACATTTGGTGTCTCCTTTTAACTGTACTTGGGGCTACGCAAGTTGCATCCTGTGTAAGTAGAAGAACGTGTCCTTTTCATCTCTATCTCGATCGAATCTCTTCAAGTTCCGGGTACGAACGGTTGATCGTTGTCTCGAATTGAAAGCGGTACGCGCGTTTAGAAAGAACTGTGTGAACACGTGGTTCATCATTGGGAAAGGCGTAGAGGCGTAACAGTAGGAACGATCGATCGTCGAAGAAGAATTTCTTCGTTCATTTCTCGTTGCTCTAGTTCCTTTCGAGATAATCGTCAACGATTCATCGTCTATTCGTAAAACGAATAGAACGGAAGAAGATTTGTTTATCTGCGTAACGTTTAGAATTGATCAGCTGTTTAGAAGGCTGCGTCGGACATTTGGGCTGGAAATTAGATCGAATCAATCCGAGGACAGCGATCGTAGTAGGTTTCGCGCGACGCACGTGTACAGCACGCTGAAACGTAAATATCTGTAATCTTACGACGAATAATACGTTGGCAAATGTATATAAATATAGAGCGTGTTTATCGGGAAATGTGAAACGTAAATACTGAATTGACCGTCATGTAGGTCGCGCTGAGATAATGTGCATTTATTATAACTTTCACGATTTAAATACGTTTATTAGGCGCATCAAGGAAGAATAAAGATTTACGTAACGCTCTTCTCTTTGGTTTCTTGCACTTTCTATCGAAATTCTGTACTTTGTACCTTCTGAGATTGAAGAATGTTCCAAGAGAGGCTTGGAACGGTGAAAAATTCTCTTTCTTCGACGATCGATATAGGCGGAACAATAACGGTCCTCTGATTGCCCTTTGTCCGTTTAATCGTCCGTCTGTTGGAACGGGAACGTAGAGGGGTGAGGATGAGTAAGTATGCGAGACACGGTCGATCGCGACGATTCTTCGACTTTTCATCGCGTTCCGCTCGTTTTCAATCTGATTCAATTTCCGACTCGGAGTAACGGTCAACGATGGATCAATTAGAACGGAAGATTCTTCCGCGTGCCTTGGAGAGAGTCGGTCCTTGGCGAGTAAACGAACGAACTTGACTTTGCCGGAATTATGTAAGGAAGAAAAAGTTGTTACGGCATCGATTCGATCGTGCTACGAATTACCAATTAAGTAAGTTTTTGTATTTGGTATCGCGTATTTAGGCATTTTCTCCTCGATCCGTGTAACAGCTCTTCGCGATTAGCGCGTCAAAGAGAGAGAGAGAGAGAGAGAGAGAGAGAGAGAGAGAGAGAGCGAGAGAGCGAGAGCGAGAGCAGCAGGGTCATCGCGACGACACGCGTTATCGACGCGTACCGCAAATAGAAGAAACTGCCGGTCCGTAAATAACACTGGGGCAGTCAGTCAACCTCGAGTGGACTCGGAGAAGCGGCGGTGTGTGATTTTTTCGCCGACGGATTAATCGCTCGCGACCGAGGCTTCTTCCGCGAGCGCAACAGGGCCTATCCGGGCTATCAGGGCCTAGCATACGCGGCACTGGTTCGCTCTTCTCAACCGAAGCTAGAAGTAACTAGCTCTCTCTCTATCAATTTCCTGTTTCGCGTTCGTTCTCCAACCCTACCTAGCTGGAATCTAGGAGCGTTCTCAGGCTATTAGGCCGCGCGTATCAGCCATTTGCTCGCATTTTACGCGGTTGGTCGACTCGCGTCGCGTCGCGACGGCTGTTACGCGCGTGTGTCGTACATCCCTCCTCCTCCTTCTGCTGTCGTCGAGATAACGAACGTCTGTGAAAATAATAATTGTTTGTCGAGTCGAGGCGACGGGAGTACGGGATGCGTACCTTTCGCCTAAAAATCGTCGTCTCGCGACGATAAGAATCGACGATCGGCGTACCAGCACCGAATCCTCGAATAAAGCGGAGATTTTGTTGGTGTTCCCGTAGGAGAACACGGTCACGATCTGGCGTTCCGAGATGTTACTTTCGAGCGCCTGGTTCGAGGTAATCGCAGCAACGCTTTTGACGATATTGATCTTCGCGACTAGTTATCGGCCGGCTTGGTGGTTCTGGATTGGAGCGTCTCAGAGGAGCAACGGTGAGTTTACAACCGCATGTGAAACTGAATTTCTACGGTTAGCAGCTGAAAGAGAAGAAAGAGGACTGTTTTCGCCGCGTCCGTTTCGTCCGAAGAAAATGACGTTTCGTTTGGGTGACCTTCGGTTTGAAGCGGCGCGTATGTACGGTCACGGTCCCCTTTCTAAGCTCCTCGAAACTCGCGCGCGGTTCAACGACGACAAGGTCTCGGCATCGGCATCGGCCTCGCGCTTCAACGTCCTTCAGCCGTTCAAACAGCTTTCTTGCGAACAAACTGTTCCGCTCCGAGTTTACCCAATCTGCCGTTCCTTTTTCGCGTCCGTCATTTTCACCTCTCTGAATATCCGTGATTGCTCGACAGCTCCGGCCGAAGGGAAGCAGCAAGATAGAAAGTTTCGAACGGTATCCGACGTCCCAGGACCGTACCCTTTGCCCATTCTTGGAACCAGGTGGATATTCTCTCGCATCGGATCCTACAAATTGACCGGCGTTCACGACGCTTACAAAGGTGAGAACCTTTATACATATATGTATAAGCTTGTACGATCCGTCGGTGTTACGCGCCAAATCCAGTCTCGACCAACGGTTCAAACTATTTCCAACAATCACCCCTAACGTCTTGTGTACGTTTTAACGCAGCGGATTCTTTCCGATTCAAGAATAGATTTGAATCAACGATACGGACCGTTGTGTAAGGAAGAAGCATTATGGAACTTTCCCGTCATCTCTGTCTTCTCCCGTCGGGATATCGAGGCTGTACTCCGACGAAGTTCCAGATATCCTCTTCGCCCTCCGCAGGAGGTCATATCCCACTATCGGCGAACTCGTCGAGATCGTTACACGAATCTCGGTTTGGTCAACGAGTGAGTAATTTTCGGACCGTACGTCAGAGAGAATTTAAAGTCGAATAAGAATTGAAACGAACGACCAATTCGATAGACAGGGGCAAACGTGGCACGATCTTCGGACAGCTCTTACATCGGAACTAACAGGGGCCAGCACCGTCCTTGGCTTCTTCCCGGCTTTGAACGTCGTCGCTGATTCGTTCGTCGAGTTGATTCGTCGACGAAGAACGGGATGTAAAGTGGCAGGCTTCGAGGAACTTGCCTACAAAATGGGACTCGAAAGTGAGCCTCATTCTCCTCGCGATTCCATCGTTTCTTCTTCGACCCCCTCCCCCCTCTCTCTCTCTCTCTCTCTCTCTCTCTCTCTCTCTGTATAGGTACCTGCACTTTGATCTTGGGTCGACACCTCGGTTTTCTAAAGCCAGATTCTAGCAGCCAAATCGCAACCAGATTAGCGGAAGCGGTCAGGGTCCACTTTACGGCCTCGCGCGACGTTTTTTACGGATTGCCGCTGTGGAAGTTGTTACCAACCTCCGCGTACAAACAGCTGATAGAGAGCGAGGATGCTATATACAAGTGCGTTCCAAGTCATTTACATATATGTAATCACATACATATGCAGAAGAAATAGCTTGGATTTATATCGTTTCAGCATCATTTCGGGAATCGTCGAAACCACTATATGGGAGAAGCGAGACGACGCTAAAGACGAGTCCGTCGAGGCTGTCTTTCAATCAATTCTAAAGCAGAAGAGTCTCGATATACGAGACAAGAAGGCAGCTATCGTCGATTTTATAGCGGCTGGCATACACACTGTGAGTTAACGATACGCGCGATACTGCTCTTTCTCTACACCTTTTTTTCTCTTGGATCGCGCGCAGCTAGGAAACACTCTGGTATTTCTGTTCGATTTGATCGGACGTAATCCAAGGGTGCAAGAGAAACTTTACGAAGAGGCGTACTCGTTGGCACCGGCTGGTTGCGATTTGACAACCGACGATTTGAAACAAGCCAAATACCTACGAGCATGTATCACCGAATCATTCCGGTGCGTTGCTTTGTTCGAAAAGAAACATTCGGTACAACTTTTCTCTCTCGTGCATCATCATGATCGTTTTACCTTTAGAATGATTCCGACGACAACCTGCATCGCTCGCATCTTGGACGAACCCATTGAGCTGACCGGTTATCATCTTACCACAGGAGTAAGCAACAATCGTGATTAGTTCGTTCGCGCCGATATCGTTCTTCCGTTATATTTTCTGCTGGTCCGAATTTTTGCTCGCAGACCGTGGTCCTTTTACACACTTGGATAGCAGGTTTGAACGAAGAGAATTTCAAGAATGCCGGAGAATATTTCCCCGAGAGGTGGTTAACGCCCGTTGGTGCGCATTCGCCGTTATTGGTTGCACCATTCGGAGCTGGGAGAAGGATATGCCCGGGTAAGCGGTTCGTGGAACTCGCGCTGCAGCTTATTTTGGCAAAGGTTCGTATTCACGCGCGACACGCGTTGCTTGCTATTCTCACATCGATTCTTTTCCTCCTTCGCAGATTGTACGGGAATTCGAGATCGTCGTGGACGAAGAGCTTGCTTTGCAATTTGAATTTATTCTCGCGCCGAAAAGCCCGGTCTATCTTGGCTTCCGCGATCGTCCGCAGAAGACGTAGCCAATTCTCCCTCCTTATTTTTCTACTTTTCTACCCCCTGTCCGAAACATCTCCATTCGGAATACTTATCACGTAGTATTTATATTTAATCGCGTCCGCGCGACCTTTCTTTTTACGTGCTTTTTTGTATCGCGAACGTTACAAAAATAAGTAAACGGTAAAACATTTGATTTGGATCGACGATATAAGATCCATGTAAATAAAATGAATGTGCCAGAAATTTGTTCACTTGTTCAACAATTTACCATTACCGTGTGACACGTTTCTTCTCGCTTCTCGCTTCGGTTTCTCGTAAAGGGAAGTTTCTCTTTTTCTCCAACAAAATTAAGTAGCATTTATTTACTTTTTGTTATCGATGTAACTCACGCGCGTATCGCGCAGGCTTAGTTAGTTATAATACATATGCATGCAATTGTTCGAAAAGACTGGAAGAGATTATCAGATACATTAGCTAAATTGACATAAATTATAGATACTCGTCTAATTCAACATCGGACGACCCGAAATTTCAACGCACGTTTTTACCGCGATTCTCCATTTGCAGAACGTTTCTGCAAAAGCGTAATGCCACTCTTGTTTAAAAGCACTAGAGCGATATAAGCAGGATCCATCGACGGTGTACGCACACTGTACTTGGCGATATTTCATCTCTGAATTCTGTCTAAAACAGCATACGCGTCATTCGGAAAGTTCCATCGATCGAAATTCTCGCTTTCAATGTTATTCTTCTTCTTCTTCTTCTTTAACAGTAAGCACCATATCATGTTCAATATACTGTTCTTCGCTTCGACATCCACATATACTTACATGCATACGTATATTTAAGCGGAAACTTTCAGAATGATTGAGATACAGTAGCGAGATACTCGTCGATGGACGTTCGCTTCGATCTTATTTTTCACGAAAAAACCATCACTTGACCAAACCTTTGATGCTCCTGGGAAGGTTCGGAATAGAACCCTTGTTTACACTGGCGGCTGTCGGTCTCATGAAACTATGATTTCTGGTTCCGGCTCTTGGATGGACCAGCTTACTGTTCGTGGCCGAAGATGCCAGTTTATCGACGCTCGAACGATTCAACGATAGAGAGTGTGGGCCAGCGTTACCGCTGCTGCTGTTGCTACGCGAAGCGATCGTCCGTCCCTTGTTCCCTTTCTGAGCATCGATGTTCGACTGCGAAGAGAGAGAGAGAGAGAGAGATAGAGATAGAGATAGAAATGAGGCATGCTTGGTGCCTCGCCGTTCGAGTTGGAAGAGGGATGCTCACCCCGAGCGATTTGCGAACGGTTCTCGCGGTTGGACCAACGCTACTTCCGCTGCTGCTGCTTCTGCTGGCAGGTATTCTGCTGGTAAGAGTGGCGCGTGGATTCGTCCGACGTTTCTCGGTACTTTTCGCCGCCGGTAACAGACTGTTCGACGGACTTTTTCGCAGATCGTTGGTTAACGCACAGATCGCGGATGTGTAGGTGCGAAGGTGAGCATGGCTTGGAACCAAGTTTCGAACAGTGTTCACCGAAGTGGCGCTATTCAAGGAACTTCGCGAGCTGCGGAGACTGCTTCTCGATCCTGAACGTTCTACCTCGTTCTTCGACTGATTATTGCTCGATTGGATCGGTTCAGATTTTCTGGCCGTAACGTCTCGCCTGGAATTGTTGTTGGTCGTTCGTTTCGGTAAGAAACTGGATTTTTCGTTGGGTTGTTTCGCGGTCGGATTCGTCCGTTTCTCGAATCCTTTTACCGCAGCTGGAGACGAGGACAACGAAGAGGAGGAGGAGGAGGAGGAAGAGGAGGAGGAG